>NW_027507685.1:123563817-123771317 GCF_037356315.1 Lithobates pipiens | reverse complement strand
AAAAAAAAAGGTCAGATATAAATCTCATGTCTGTGGTAGGGAGCCATATAGACAAAGTATACAGTGCTATGAAAAATTTGTCACACAAATGATTCAGATCATCATACAAATGTTATTATTATGGTTAATCACAGTTCATGTTTTAACGGGGGGAGGCAATTACTTTTCACAGCACTGTAGATCAACTGGAACAGGATGCTGAGACTTCATAAAACTTACTTTGTCCAGAGTCTGCAAAAGACTCCTACTGAGGCCCTGTCCTAAATGTCCTTGCTGTAAATCGTCTGGTACGTAACTACACAAGAGGGATGAGCTGAGGTGTGTTCAGACATGAGTCCAAACCTGAGATATGCTGCCAAGAAGCGGTCACTGCAGACAGTCTATCATAAGGCCGCGTACACACGGGCGGACTGTTCGCCCAACCTTGTCCGCTGAACAGTGTTTGGGCGGACAGTCCGCTCGTGTGTGGGCTTTCAGCGGACAGTTTCAGCGGACAGTTGGACGGACAAAGTCTTTCGGAAATTCCGAAAAACTGTCCGCTGAAACTGTGTTTGAGCGAACAGTCCGCCCGTGTGTGGGCTTGTCCGCTGTACTTTCGAAATGAGCGGACTGTTCCCGCTCGGAAAGTCCGCCCATTTCGAGCGCGTGTACAGGTAGGCGGGGCCCGCGAAGGAGACGTCGCGGGCTCCGCCGCCTGGAATGGGCTTAAAGGGGAACCCCAACGCCGAAAAAAATCGGCGTGGGGGTTCCCCCCAAGTCCACACCAGACCCTTGTCCGAGCACGCTACCCGGCCGGCCAGGAAAGGGGGGCGAGCGAGCGCGCCCCCCCTCCTGAGCCGTACCAGGCCGCGTGCCCTCAACATGGGGGGGTGCCTTGGGGAAGGGGGGGGCCGCGCGGCCCCCCCACCCCAAAGCACCTTGTCCCCATGTTGATGAGGACAAGGGCCTCTTCCCGACAACCCTGGCCGTTGGTTGTCGGGGTCTGCGGGCGGGGGGCTTATCGGAATCCGGGAGCCCCCTTTAAGAAGGGGGCCCCCGGATACCGGCCCCCCACCCTATGTGAATGAGTATGGGGTACAATGTACCCCTACCCATTCACCTGTGAAATAAAGTACAAATAAAAACACAACACAGGGGGAAAAAATATTTTATTGCACAGCCGGGGGTCTTCCGTCTTCGGGGGTCTTCTCGCCGGACTCCTCCGCTATGTGTGTGTAGCTCTTTTGCCAGCGGAGGAGTCCGGCTTTCTTCCTCCCCGCCGCCGGCCTCTTCTCCCGACTTCGGGGGTCTTGTCCCCCTCTTCGGTTCTTCTGCCGGGCCACCGCGCCTGGTCCGGTGGCCCGGTCTTCTGTCGCCGTCTTCCGTTCTTCTGTCGCCGCCTTCGGTTCTTCTGCCGGGCCACCGCGCCTTCTTGTAGCTCTTTTACAGGCGGTGGCCCGGTCTTCTGTCGCCGTCGCCGCCTTCCGTTCGTGTTCTTCTTCTTGTTCTTCTTGTTCTTCTCCAGGCGATGTTGACACGTCGCTCCCTCCGGCCGGAATGCCAGAGCCGCCCTGCGCTGTGACTTATATAGTGACAATGGGGCGGGGTCACATGGTATATGTCACATGGGTTGGTCACATGGGTTGATGTCACATGGGGACTATGACATCGTAAGGGGGCGGGGTCACCATGTGACATCAACCCATGTGACATATACCATGTGACCCCGCCCCATTGTCACTATATAAGTCACAGCGCAGGGCGGCTCTGGCATTCCGGCCGGAGGGAGCGACGTGTCAACATCGCCTGGAGAAGAACAAGAAGAACAAGAAGAAGAACACGAACGGAAGGCGGCGACGGCGACAGAAGACCGGGCCACCGCCTGTAAAAGAGCTACAAGAAGGCGCGGTGGCCCGGCAGAAGAACCGAAGGCGGCGACAGAAGAACGGAAGACGGCGACAGAAGACCGGGCCACCGGACCAGGCGCGGTGGCCCGGCAGAAGAACCGAAGAGGGGGACAAGACCCCCGAAGTCGGGAGAAGAGGCCGGCGGCGGGGAGGAAGAAAGCCGGACTCCTCCGCTGGCAAAAGAGCTACACACACATAGCGGAGGAGTCCGGCGAGAAGACCCCCGAAGACGGAAGACCCCCGGCTGTGCAATAAAATATTTTTTCCCCCTGTGTTGTGTTTTTATTTGTACTTTATTTCACAGGTGAATGGGTAGGGGTACATTGTACCCCATACTCATTCACATAGGGTGGGGGGCCGGTATCCGGGGGCCCCCTTCTTAAAGGGGGCTCCCGGATTCCGATAAGCCCCCCGCCCGCAGACCCCGACAACCAACGGCCAGGGTTGTCGGGAAGAGGCCCTTGTCCTCATCAACATGGGGACAAGGTGCTTTGGGGTGGGGGGGCCGCGCGGCCCCCCCCTTCCCCAAGGCACCCCCCCATGTTGAGGGCACGCGGCCTGGTACGGCTCAGGAGGGGGGGCGCGCTCGCTCGCCCCCCTTTCCTGGCCGGCCGGGTAGCGTGCTCGGACAAGGGTCTGGTGTGGACTTGGGGGGAACCCCCACGCCGATTTTTTTCGGCGTTGGGGTTCCCCTTTAAGCCCATTCCAGGCGGCGGAGCCCGCGACGTCTCCTTCGCGGGCCCCGCCTACCTGTACACGCGCTCGAAATGGGCGGATTTGCCTCCTCCTTACGTGGGCGAGTCCGTTCATTTCAAAAGTTGAGCGAACTGTTTGCCCAACCTTGTTCGTCAAACAGTCCGCTCGTGTGTGGGCAAGTCCGCTCATGCAAATTTTGAGCGGACTGTTTGACAAACTGTTTGCCGAACAAGGTTGGGCGAACAGTCCGCGCGTGTGTACGCGGCCTAAGTGTGCAGGGTATTACCTGCCATTGTAATATATAAAAGTCATGTATATGTGCGATTGCAAGGCTTGGAATACCTTTTCCACTTATTATTGGCTATCCACATTAACCACTTCATGTTCCTTGTATGCCCCCCTCGGATCTACAGCGACTTTACTTCCAAGTGCACTTGCAGTGCAAAGTGGATTTTCCTGTAGTAAATAACGAGTCATTCTCTATAACTCTTGCTGTACTGAAGTAACAGTGCCTTGCAAAAGTATTCACCCCCTTGGCTTTTTGCCAAAGTTGTAGGCATGTTCTGTAAATTCAATTATGCAAATCCTCAAACAATCCATGTTAATTCCAGGTTGTGAGGCAACAAAACACGAAAAATGTCAATTTTTAATGGGAGCACATAAGCTCCCATTACATAACGTGATATGTTGTCTACAAGTTTGTCACTGAACATACACTGCATAAGGTTTTTTTAAAAAAAGCAGTTGTTTTTCTCCTGCGATGACATGACAGTTGGTCAGAGTCCATATAAGGGCAGCTCTGCTCTCTGCTGGGTGTCAGTTGTTCTGAGAGTCTCTCCTGAATTCTGGGGACAGATCTACACTCAGCATATCACAATCTGAGTTTACAGAATTTTGCACATTAATTTACGATTTATCAAATGTAGGCAAATATAAGGATATAAAATATATTTTTTTATATAAACAAGCAGAATATTGCAGCTGTCAGTAATGTTATGTAATGGGTGCTTATGTTATGTGTTGGTCTGTTTTCAAACATTTGACAGCTATTTTCAAAGCTCGGCTAAATATAACTGCCATTATTAAAAAACAAAAAATAAATTGAGGATTCTTATGCTGGTGTTTTTTTAAACTTGTATTGATCTATACAGGACTTTGGGCTCAGTTCATGAAGCTGGTTACATAAAGACAAGGATGTCCGCTTTTCAGTCATATGACAGTAATTTTCAAACCTTAGTTAAAAAAAAAATAACTGTCATATTTTTAAAAACAGCTGATTTTTTTTTTAAATGTGAATTATAAATCCTTTCATTTAGAGTCCTACAGTACAGACAATATCAATCAGAACAGTACAGCCAGCCATAAAGAATTTGTACATAGACAAGTGATTGTGTTATATGGACAAGGACACAGCTGTGGGTTAGAAATTATTCCTATATCAGTTTGATTTTTTAAAATATTTTATTTTATATTTTCAATATTTTTATTTTTATATTTTACCACTAATACATAACATAAGCTCCCTTTACATAACATTATATGTTGTTTAAATGTTACTGAACATACATTACATAAAGTTTTTGTTGATAAAAAAAAATTCTTTTGCTATGACATCACTTGTCAGTTGGTCAGAGTCCATATAAGGCAGTTCTGCCCTCTACATAGGTCAATGGGTATTAACAAGGACATGGCTGTGCCATATAAATGATTCTGATATCCCCCTATTTACCAACCATTCAGCATTACATAACATTACATAGCATACAGTATGTTGAATAAAGTTAAAAAAGGGCCAAAAGGGTTAGCAAAAAATGAAATCCAGCAGAGGGCAGCAGCTTATACAGTATGAGGCATTGCTGCCCACTGCTGGATTTCATTTTTTGCTAACCCTCCTGACGGTAGATTCCTCTCCAAAATTCTGTTTAATTTTCAATATGATTTATAAAGAATTTGTGTCCCCCCCCATGTCTCCCACCATATTTATCATTATTTTTTCTTTCTTCTTTCCTGAAGATTCCTGAGCTTTTGTGTGAGGGTTTAGCGATAAGCACAACATTTGGCTGTGTCTGGAAGATGAATAGTTACACCACTTCAGTAACTGGAGGGAGTTTCCATCAGTCCTCCCAGGGACCCTGCTATACCACTGCAGGTCCCTACTCTATTCCAGTAACAGGAGGGACTTACCATCAGCCCTCTGAGGGACCCTGCTATACCAACGCAGGTCCTGACACCACTCTAGTAACCGAAGGGACATACCATCACACCTCCAAGGGACCCTGCCATACCATCGCAGGTCCTGACACCACTCCAGTGACCAGAGGGACTTTCCATCAGTCCTCTGAGGGACCCTGCCATACCATCGCAGGTCCTGACACCACACTAGTAAACGGAGAGACATCCCATCACCCCTCCGAGGGACCCTGCCATACCATCGCAGGTCCTGACACCACTCCAGTGACAAGAGGGACTATCCATCAGCCCTCTGAGGGACCCTGCCATACCATCGCAGGTCCTGACATCACTCCAGTGACCAGAGGGACTCTCTATCAGAAACTGGCGGGACCCTGTCATACCACCGCATATTATCAAGAGCTAGATCACAAATACTCTTCCAGAGGAGAGGTCTAGTTGTACCACGACAGGTCCTGGCACAGGTTGGGGATGCCACGCCAGTAGCCCAATGGAAGATCTTTGGGACACCAATACCATTTGAGGTAAGAACACAGAACAAGTAGAGATCTCACCATCACACATACACAGGAGAACATGTAGATATCTCACCATCACACATACACAGGAGAACACAGAGATCTCACGATCACACATACACAGAAGAACACGTAGAGATCTCAGGATCACATATACACAGGAGAACACGTACAGAGCTCACATTCACACATACACAGAAGAACACGTAGAGATCTCACCATCTCACATACACAGGAGAACACGTAGAGATCTCACCATCTCACATACACAGGAGAACACGTAGAGATCTCACCATCACACATACACAGGAGAACACGTAGAGATCTCACCATCACACATACACAGGAGAACACATAGAGATCTCACCATCCCACATACACAGGAGAACACGTAGAGATCTCACCATCACATATACACAGGAGAACACATAGAGATCTCACCATCACACATACACAGGACAACACATAGAAATCTCACCATCACACATACACAGGAGAACACAGAGATCTCACCATCACACATATACAGGAGAACATGTAGAGATCTCACCATCACACATACACAGGAGAACATGTACAGATCTCATCTTCACACATACACAGGAGAACATGTACAGATCCAGAGGCGGCTCTTTAATTAGGCAAATTAGGCGATTGCCTTAGGCCTCGCCCTCAGAAGGGCCTCGCGGGCCGCGGGCGCCTAATTTGCCTGACAGGAAACAGTGTGCGGACTCGGGAGTGGAACGCTCAGTGTGTGTTGCCGGGTGGGCGAGCGGGCGGGTGCTACACATAGACGCCGCGCCGCCTGTCTGAGCTGATGAGCCTCTACCGCCGCCGCCGCGGACGAGTTAGATGACATCAATCATCTCGGCTCAGTCAGGCTGCATCCAAAACACAGCTCCACCGCTGCGGCGCTGTCCTAGCCTTTTCCCAGTCGGCGGCCCCAGTGCATGGCGGGAGTTGTAGTTCTACACAGCACAGACAACAGACTTGGGCCTCTGGTGCCCGTGCTGTGCAGAGACTACAACTCCCAGATTGCACTGCATGAGGCCAGGGAGCGCAAAGACAACATCACCTGTCGCCGGCTTCGTTCTTATGCTGCCTTTAGTAGTGTAGAAGACTGAGGAGCAGGTACAGTACATGCATCATCATGCTGTCAGCTGTCTGTACATAATACATTACCCGGTCTTGCTATGGTCTCATGGCCAGTACCCTGACTGTCACAGTCTCATGGTCTGTCTCTGTCTCACAGTCTACCCCTAGTACCCTGTCTGTCTCACTGTCTACCCCCAGTACCCTGTCTGTCTCACTGTCTACCCCCAGTACCCTGTCTGTCTCACTGTCTACCCCTAGTACCCTGTCTGTCTCACTGTCTACCCCTAGTACCCTGTCTGTCTCACTGTCTACCCCCAGTACCCTGTCTGTCTCACTGTCTACCCCCAGTACCCTGTCTGTCTCACTGTCTACCCCCAGTACCCTGTCTGTCTCACTGTCTACCCCCAGTACCCTGTCTGTCTCACTGTCTACCCCCAGTACCCTGTCTGTCTCACTGTCTACCCCCAGTACCCTGTCTGTCTCACTGTCTACCCCCAGTACCCTGTCTGTCTCACTGTCTACCCCCAGTACCCTGTCTGTCTCACTGTCTACCCCCAGTAGCCTGTCTGTCTCACTGTCTGCCCCCAGTACCCTGTCTGTCTCACTGTCTACCCCCAGTACCCTGTCTGTCTCACTGTCTGCCCCCAGTACCCTGTCTGTCTCACTGTCTGCCCCCAGTACCCTGTCTGTCTCACTGTCTGCCCCCAGTACCCTGTCTGTCTCACTGTCTGCCCCCAGTACCCTGTCTGTCTCACTGTCTGCCCCCAGTACCCTGTCTGTCTCACTGTCTGCCCCCAGTACCCTGTCTGTCTCACTGTCTGCCCCCAGTACCCTGTCTGTCTCACTGTCTGCCCCCAGTACCCTGTCTGTCTCACTGTCTGCCCCCAGTACCCTGTCTGTCTCACTGTCTGCCCCCAGTACCCTGTCTGTCTCACTGTCTGTCCCCAGTACCCTGTCTGTCTCACTGTCTGTCCCCAGTACCATGTCTGTCTCACTGTCTGTCCCCAGTACCCTGTCTGTCTCACTGTCTGTCCCCAGTACCCTGTCTGTCTCACTGTCTGTCCCCAGTACCCTGTCTGTCTCACTGTATGTCCCCAGTACCCTATCTGTCTCACTGTCTGTCCCCAGTACCCTGTCTGTCTCACTGTCTGTCCCCAGTACCCTGTCTGTCTCACTGTCTGTCCCCAGTACCCTGTCTGTCTCACTGTCTGTCCCCAGTACCCTGTCTGTCTCACTGTCTGTCCCCAGTACCCTGTCTGTCTCACTGTCTGTCCCCAGTACCCTTTCTGTCTCACTGTCTGTCCCCAGTACCCTGTCTGTCTCACTGTCTGTCCCCAGTACCCTGTCTGTCTCACTGTCTGTCCCCAGTACCCTGTCTGTCCCCAGTATCCTGTCTCTCTCACTGTCTGTCCCCAGTACCCTGTCTGTCTCTCACTGTCTGTCCCCAGTACCCTGTCTGTCTCTCACTGTCTGTCCCCAGTACCCTTTCTGTCTCTCACGGTCTGTCCCCAGTACCCTGTCTGTCTCACGGTCTGTCCCCAGTACCCTGTCTGTCTCTCACGGTCTGTCCCCAGTACCCTGTCTGTCTCTCACGGTCTGTCCCCAGTACCCTGTCTGTCTCTCACGGTCTGTCCCCAGTACCCTGTCTGTCTCTCACGGTCTGTCCCCAGTACCCTATCTGTCTCTCGGTCTGTCCCCAGTACCCTGTCTGTCTCTCCGTCTGTCCTCAGTACCCTGTCTGTCTCTCACGGTCTGTCCCAGTACCCTGTCTGTCTCTCACGCTCTATCCCCAGTACCCTGTCTGTCTCATGGTCTGTCCCCAGTACCCTGTTTGTCTCACGGTCTGTCCCCAGTACCCTGTCTGTCTCTCGGTCTGTCCCCAGTACCCTGTCTGTCTCTCACGGTCTGTCCCCAGTACCCTGTCTGTCTCTCACGGTCTGTCGCCAGTACCCTGTCTGTCTCTCACGGTCTGTCCCCAGTACCCTGTCTGTCTCTCACGGTCTGTCCCCAGTACCCTGTCTGTCTCTCACGGTCTGTCCCCAGTACCCTGTCTGTCTCTCACGGTCTGTCCCCAGTACCCTGTCTGTCTCTCACGGTCTGTCCCCAGTACCCTGTCTGTCTCTCACGGTCTGTCCCCAGTACCCTATCTGTCTCTCGGTCTGTCCCCAGTACCCTGTCTGTCTCTCCGTCTGTCCTCAGTACCCTGTCTGTCTCTCACGGTCTGTCCCAGTACCCTGTCTGTCTCTCACGCTCTATCCCCAGTACCCTGTCTGTCTCACGGTCTGTCCCCAGTACCCTGTTTGTCTCACGGTCTGTCCCCAGTACCCTGTCTGTCTCACGGTCTGTCCCCAGTACCCTGTCTGTCTCTCGGTCTGTCCCCAGTACCCTGTCTGTCTCTCACGGTCTGTCCCCAGTACCCTGTCTGTCTCTCACGGTCTGTCCCCAGTACCCTGTCTGTCTCTCACGGTCTGTCCCCAGTACCCTGTCTGTCTCTCACGGTCTGTCCCCAGTACCCTGTCTGTCTCTCACGGTCTGTCCCCAGTACCCTGTCTGTCTCTCACGGTCTGTCCCCAGTACCCTGTCTGTCTCTCACGGTCTGTCCCCAGTACCCTGTCTGTCTCTCACGGTCTGTCCCCAGTACCCTGTCTGTCCCCAGTATCCTGTCTCTCTCACTGTCTGTCCCCAGTACCCTGTCTGTCTCTCACGGTCTGTCCTCAGTACCCTGTCTGTCTCTCACGGTCTGTCCTCAGTACCCTGTCTGTCTCTCACGGTCTGTCCTCAGTACCCTGTCTGTCTCTCACGGTCTGTCCCCAGTACCCTGTCTGTCTCTCACGGTCTGTCCCCAGTACCCTGTCTGTCTCTCACGGTCTGTCCCCAGTACCCTGTCTGTCTCTCACGGTCTGTCCCCAGTACCCTGTCTGTCTGTCATGGTCTCATGGTCTGTACCTTGTCTCAGTGCTGTGTCTTGGCCTAGGCTGACAAGGCCCAGGCCTAGGGCAGCACTTTGCAGGGGCACCAAAATAGCCACCCCGCACAGTGGCGGCTGCATTTGATGAGGCACAGTGGCAGCTGCCTTTGATGGGGCACAGTGGCAGCTGCCTTTGATGGGGCACAGTGGCAGCTGCATTTGATGGGCACGGTGGCTGCATTTGATGGTACAGTGAGGCTGCAATTTATTTATTTTTTTTCTTTAAAAAAAAAAAATTTTGAGCACCAGCCGCTACTGGGTGGGATCATCATTGTGCCGCTTCTCCTTACTCACACAGTCTCTGACCATCTCCTGTGCACAGTCTCTGTAGATCAAACAGAAGCATCTTCCTTGGCTGTAAAGGATAGGAGAGTTAAATTCCACTTTAAGGCTGTCAGCAGATTGGCCTCTACAAACTGTAGAGTGAATGGGGCCTCATGCCTAAGTTTTGCCTAAGGCCTCACAAAGTCTAGAGCCGCCTCTGTACAGATCTCATCTTCACACATACACAGGAGAACATGTACAGATCTCATCTTCACACATACACAGCAGGACACGTACAGATCTCACCGTCACACATATATAGGAGAACACGTAGAGATCTCACAATTGCACATATACAGGAGAACACCTAGAGATCTCACCATCACACATACACAGAACACATTGAGATCTCACCATCACACATACACAGGAGAACACAGAGATCTCACAATCACACTTAGCCCTTGTACACACGGTCAAGAATCCGTCAGAATGTGTCTGATCGGACTGTGTTGTCGGATAATCCGACTGTGTGTGGTATGCATCGGACTGTTTCCGTCGGAATATCCGTCGGACCAAATTTTACAACATGTTGGAAATATTTTCTGACCAACTGGTCCGATAGGACATACTCCGATCATGTGTAGAGAATTTCGATCGGACAAAGTGCCACGCATGCTCAGATCAAATTCCTACATCAAAGCTATTGACTACTAGCCTGAACGTAGTCCCATCGTAACGAAATTACGTCATCACGTTCTGAAAGATTGGATTTTTCGATAACTTTGTCTGACCGTGTGTATGCAACAGTTTCGGACAAGATCCGACGGACAGAATCCGACGGACAAAATCCGACGGATTTGGTTATCGAAATGTCCGACCGTGTGTACAAGGGCATACACAGGAGAACACATAGAGATCTCACCATCACACATATACAGGAGAACATGTAGAGATCTCACCATCACACATACACAGGAGAACATGTACAGATCTCATCTTCACACATACACAGCAGGACACGTACAGATCTCACCGTCACACATATATAGGAGAACACGTAGAGATCTCACAATCACACATATACAGGAGAACACCTAGAGATCTAACCGTCACACATACACAGGAGAACACCTAGAGGACTCACTCTCTAATGTTATTTTTTTCTTTGTTTCAGCCCTCTGAGGGACCCTGCCATAACACCGCAGGTCCTGACACCAAGCGTCAGCGTAACAAGATCCAGGACCACTCCATATGGTAAGTATAAGCCCCCGTACATACGGTCGAACATTCCGACAACAAAATCTGTCAGATTTTTTCAGACAGATTTTGTCCGAAACTGGTGTTGCATACACACGGTCGGACAAAGTTATCGGAAAACCGATTGTTCAGAACATGATGATGTTTCTTTGTTGCGACGGGACCACATTGCGGCTAGTAGCCAATACCTTTGGTCACGTAATTTGATCTGAGCATGCGTGGCACTTTGTTCAATCGGAATTCTCTACAAACGATCAGAAAAAGTCTGATCGGATTTTGTTGTCAGAAAATTTGAGGTCCTGCTCTCAAATTTTTTCCGTTGGAAATTCTGACAGAAAAAGTCAGATAGAGCCCACACATAGTTTTTTTCTGCTGAGACACTAATGCCCTGTACACATGGTCGGAAATTCAGACGGAAAAGGTCCGATCGCATTATATTGTCGGAAAATCCGATCGGACCTTTTCCGTCGGAATTTCTGACCGTGTGTACAGGGCATTAGTGTCTCAGCAGAAAAAAACTGTCAGGCATTGACTTTCTAAGAAATTTGTGCACCCGCCATGTCTCGCTCTACATTTCTCGTTATATTTTTATTTTCTGCAGATTATCAGTCAAGAGCTAGATCACAAACACTCTTCCAGAGGAGAGGTCTAGTTGTACCACGACAGGTCCCGGCACAGGTGGGGGATGCTACGCCAGTAGCCCAAGGTAAGATCTTTGGGACACCAATACCATTTGAGGTAAGTACAAGCCAATTATAAATACAAGTTTCTTATATAAAAAGTATGTAGGTGGGGGGAACACATAGAGATCTCACCATCACACATACACAGGAGAACACATAGAGATCTCACGATCACACATACACAGGAGAACACGTAGAGATCTCACCATCACACATACAAAGGAGAACACATAGAGATCTCACCATCACACATACAAAGGAGAACACGGAGATCTCTCGATCACACATACAAAGGAGAACACATAGAGAGCTCACCATCACACATACAAAGGAGAACACAGAGATCTCATCATCACACATACACAGGGGAACACGTAGAGATCTCACCATTAGACATGCGCATTTCGTTTCGTTCCAAATCGAAATTGGGATGAATTTTCATTATTCGGACATTTGGATGCATCCGAATTACCGAATTACAATGCTAACGAATTCAACCGAATTCGGACGAAATTTGAATCAAATTAGAAAAATTAAATTTTTCGACCCGAATTTAGGGCCACATATATTGGGGCCACTTGTAGCTAGAAAGCCCAAAGTTGGTATGCAAACACAGTAGACCTAGCACTATAACATCTCCAAATTTGGGGTTTCTAGCTCCAAGTGACCCCGAGTTACGGGGCCCCAAATTCGGGTCGCAAAATGTCATGCTGTCAGGAACCATGAATCAGACTGAGACAGAAGTACAATCAAATTACACTTGTTTATTAATAAAAAATAAAAAGGTAAATAGAAAAAAGCATAGTCAAGCATAGCCAGAGTCCAGTAGCCAGATCGGGTAGTCAGCCAGTCCAAAGTTCATCAACCAGATCGGGTAATCAGCCAGGCCAGAAGTCAGGGATCCAAGGAGAGCAACTGCAAGCAGGATAGAAGCCAGGAGGGATGTCAGCAAGCCAGTCTTGAAACAAAACAGCAGGAGATAGTTCCTTGTGATGTGACCAACGTAAAGGCAAAGGAGAAATGAGCTGGAAGGCTTTAAATAGGCAGGTAAGACAAGCATCATTGGGAACATCTGGTAACTGTGGAAAGAGAAGAGAGCTGGCAATTAGCTGACAGCTGAGCGGCCAGCCCAGAGGAGGAAGGGCTAAGCCCTGACACAAGCATTTTTCTGCAGCAGAGAATGACATTTTGCGACCCGACTTTGGGGCCACGTATATCGGGGTCACTTGGTGCTAGAAACCCCAAATTTGGCGATTTTGTACTGCTAGTTCTACTGTGTTTGTATACCTAGCTACAAGTGGCCCCGAGATACGTGGCCCCAAAGTCGGGTCGCAAAATGTCATTCTCTTCTGCAGAAAAGTACTTGACATATTGTCCATATCTCGGGGTCACTTGGTGTTAGTTACCAACTTGTGGCAGGTGACGTAGCAAGTGGACAATCCACAGCTTGGTCATGTGGCACTCGTGGCCGGTCACGTGGCACTCGTGGCAGGTGTCATGGCAAGTGGACAATACACAACTTGTGGCAGGTGACGTGGCAAGTGGACAATGACAAAAAAGCATATGTACTTGCCTTGCGATCGACATCCGTGACTTCTTTAATCAGGCATGCTGACAACTTCATTGATGTGATAAATATAAATGAAATAAGATGTGTGTGTTTTTTTGCACTGGTACACTGCAAGTATGAGAAGTTGATGTGACAGATGTATATAAGTAAGTAACTAACCATTTTCCAAAATTTCTAATTCAAATAGAAAAGATTAGAAAAAATATATAATTTAATAGAATAAAATAGAAAGAATATACAACCATCTTCTGAAATTCAAATTTTAAATAGAATAAATTTGAATTTCGAATAGTATTAATTAAATTTTCAATTTGAATAGAAAAGATTATAATAAAATAGAAAATAGAATAGAAAAACGATAGAACAGAACAGAATAGAATATATTATATTTTATTCTATTCTGTTCTATTGTTTTTCTAGTCTATTCTTTTATATTCTATTAAAATCTTTTCTATTAAAGTCAAAATCATTATACAGTGCCTTGCGAAAGTATTCGGCCCCCTTGAACTTTTCAACCTTTTGTCACATTTCAGGCTTCAAACATAAAGATATAAAATTTAAATTTTTTGTGAAGAATCACCAACAAGTGGGACACAATTGTGAAGTGGAACGAAATCTATTGGATATTTTAAACTTTTTTAGCAAATAAAAAACTGAAAAGTGGTGCGTGCAAAATTATTCGGCCCCTTTACTTTCAGTGCAGCAAACTCACTCCAGAAGTTCAGCGAGGATCTCTGAATGATGGTGAGCTCTGATGGAAAGAGATTTATCAAGATGGGAAAAAAAAAGTCCAAAACTAGTGGCAGGTCCCATTTAGGGAACCTGGGTTTCCTCTGGGGTCTCAGTCTCACTGCTCCTTTAAAGAATTGTTGAATAAGGGCATGTTTGGCACACGACACACCTGTGAATGTGGAGATAGCAGAGACTTGATCCCGAAGGGAACTAACCGACAGGGGCAAGTCCAGGCCTGTTTGCAGAAAGCTCAAAACGTCTTGAACTGCAGGTGAGCCGCATGAATTAGTTCTGGAGGACATATAGGATGCAAACTTAGCCCAAATCCGTTCATACACTTTATTAGTGCTCCGTCTTCTAGCACTTCAGAGAGTGGGAATAGCTTCTTTGGGACATTCTAGTGCTTCCAACCTTCCCCTCTCAAGAACCAGGCCCGCAACTGTAGGTGAGCTGGACATGGGTGGAGAATCGTGCCTTGGGAGAGCAGATCCCGTCTGGATGGAAGAGGAACTAGATCCTGGAAGCCGAGGAGGGATAGGAGAGGAAACCAAGGCCTGTTGGGCCAGTGAGGAATTATGGCTATTATCTCCACCTCTTCCAATCTGAGACTCCTCAGGAACTGGAAGATGATTGGGATTGGAGGGAAGGCGTATGCCCTGTGGAACCACCACTGTTCTGTTAGAGCATCTATCCCGTAGGCTCGCGGATCCTTGAACCTCAAATAGAACCTCGTTAGCTTCCTGTTGTATTGGGAGGCGAAGAGATCCACCTATGGAGAAATCCCCAAGGTTAATATCCACTTGAAAACATCCTTGTGAAGAGCCAACTCGTTGTTACCCAAGTGTACTCGTGAGAGAAAGTCCGCTTGGACATTGAGAACTCCAGGCACATAGGCTGCCGTTAAGTTGGCCAGATTCTTCTGGGCCCAACGCTCGGCTGTTATACCGGAGGAGCGGAAGGGGACGTCCCCCCTCCCGTCGCTCTTACCAGTGCTCCCGTTCAATCAGGAGCACCGATCTCACATCCGCTGCTTCCAGCGGCTAGGGAGGGATTGGAATGAAGCAGTAAGCGGCTTCATTCCAGTCTCCTAATAGTAAACACAGAAGCGACGTCATGACGTCACTTCCCATTTACTCGGCTGCCAATGGCGCCGGATTAAAAAAAAATATACAGTATTCAGAATCACAGTTTTTGGTGATCTGAATACATTGAAGTGTAAAGGAGGGATCGGGGGTACCTGTCACCACCTATTACTGTCACAAGGGATGTTTACATTCCTTGTGACAGCAATAAAAGTGATCACATTTTTTTTTTACATTTATTAAATTGTAAAATGAAAAAAAATAAATTTTTTTTTTAAAGTGCCCGCCGTCCCTGCAAGCTCATGAAGCAAAGAAAACGCATACGGAAGTCGCGCCCGCATATGTAAACGGTGTTCAAATCACATGTGAGGTATCGCCGTGATCGTCAGAGCGAGAGCAATAATTCTAGCACTAGACCTCCTCTCTAACTCTAACCTGGTAACCGTAAAAAAAATTTAAAGCGCCGCCTATTGAGATTTTTAGGTACCGTAGTTTGTCGTCATTCCACTAGTGTGTGAAATTATAAAGTGTGACATGTTTGGTATCTATTTACTCAGCGTAACATTATCTTTCACATTATCCACTTAAGGACCGCCGCATGGCAATGTACGTCGGCAGAATGTCACCAACAGGCACAAGCACGTACATGTACGTGCTTGCCTTCCAGCGGGTGGGGGGTCCGATCGGACCCCCACCCGCTGGATGCGGCAGTCCATTTCACTTCAGGAGCAATCCGGGATGAGGGGATGGCCATTGGTTTCTGGCCATCCCCTCTTGATCACTCCTGGCGAATGAGAAGCTTCCCCCGCCTGTGTAGTGTAAACACAGGCAGGGAGGAAGTGATGTCATTCTCCCCAGGGCGGTCTTTTTGACCGGACTGCGAGGAGAACACAATAGTAAGGGCACCAACACTACACTGACATGTAGGTACACATAGGCACACAAATTTCCCCCCCGATCGCGCCCCCCCCCCCCCCCCCCCCCCCAGTCACAGTGTCACTGATTGCAGTGATCATTTATTTACTGATCACTGCATTTAGTGTCAGTTGTGACAGAAAAAACTGTCAGGGCAGTTAGTGTTAGGTCCAGGGTAGCCCCCTACCCCCCTAATAAAGGTTTAACCCCCTGATTGCCCCTAGAGTTAACCCTTTCACCAGTGATCACCGTATAAGTGTTACAGGTGACTCTGGTTAGTTAGTTTGCTTTTTATAGCATCAGGGCACCCACCATTACCCAATAAAGGTTTAACCCCCTGATCACCAGGCGGGTGATATCAATTAGGTTTAGGTCAGGGTCTGCATCACCCCAGGCAGCGCTAGGTTAGTGCCAGTACCTCTAACATCCACGCGCAAAGCATACACCACCCGTAGTGGTATAGTATCTGAATAGATCAATATCGTCCCCAGCAGTTTAGGGTTCCAAAAAAATGCATTGTTAGCAGGCTCAGCCCAGATACCTGCTAGCACCTGCGTTTTGCCCCTCTGCCCAGCCCACCCAAGTGCAGTATCGATCGATCACTGTCACTTATAAAACACTAAACACATAACTGCAGTGTTCGTAGAGTCAGGCCTGATCCCTGCGATCGCCAACTGTTTTTTTGGTAGCGTTTTATATTTAAATCCTGAAGGCAGTGCTTGGTTTTCGGGGTCCTGTACGTGGCTAGGCTCCCAAAAAGTCCCCCACATGTGGTATCCCCATACTCAGGAGAAGCAGCAGAATATATTTTGGGGTACAATTCCACAAATATGACTATGGCATGTGTGAGCAATATATCATTTAGTGACAACTTTTTGTAAACTTTTTTTTTTGTGTCATTATTCAATCACTTGGGACAAAAAAAAAAATATTCAATGGCCCCTCAGCAATTTCCTTGGGGTGTATACTTTCCAAAATGGGGTCATTTGGGGGGGGGGGGGGTTGTACTGCCCTGCCATTTTAGCACCTCAAGAAATGAGATAGGCAGTCATAAATTAAAAGCTATGTAAATTCCAGAAAATGTACTCTAGTTTGTAGACGCTATAACTTTTGCGCAAACCAATAAATATACGCTTATTGACATTTTTTTTTTACTAAAGACATGTGGCTGAATACATTTTGGCCTAAATGCATGGCTAAAATTTAGTTTATTCGATTTTTCTTATAACAAAAAGTAGAAAATATCTTATTTTTTTAAAATTTTCAGTCTTTTTCCTTTTATATCGTAAAAAATAAATATCGCAGAGGCATTAAAATACCATCAAAAGAAAGCTCTATTTGTGGGAAGAAAAGGACGCAAATTTCGTTTGGGTACAACATTGCATGACCACGCAATTTCCAGTTAAAGCAGTGCAGTGCGAAATTGTAAAAAGACCTCTGGTCCTTAGGCTGACAATTGGTCCGGGGCTGAAGTGATTATGCAAAAAAAATTGGGCCAATTTTACTGTTTCGTTTTTTTTAAATTCATGAAAGTGTCCCTTTTCCCAAAAAGTTGCGTTTAAAACACCGCTGTGCAAATACCGTGTGACATAAAATATTGCAACAATCGCCCTTTTATTCTCTAGAGTCTCTGCTTAAAAAATATATATAATGTTTGGGGGTTCCAAGTAATTTTCTAGCAAAAAATATGGATTTTAACTTGTAAACACCAAATGCCAAAAATAGGCTTAGTCATGAAAGGGTTAACTCTTCAAATGCATGCAATGGTATGTAGTTATGCAATATTATGTTATGGAATTCCAAAAATCAAGGAAAAAAATTTCGTAGGGTCCCCCCCCCAGTACATACCAGGCCCTTCGGGTCTGGTATGGACATTAAGGGGAACCCCACACCAACATGTAAAATGAAATTGATGTGGGGCCCCACAAAAATCCATACCAGACCCTTATCTGAGCATGCAGCCTGGAGTTCCGGATGGGGGGGGGGACAAGCGAGCACACTCCCCTTCTGAACCGTACCAGGCCACATGCCCCAAAGCATCTTGTCCCCATGTTGATGGAGACAAGGGCCTCTTCCTGACAACCCTGGTCGGTGGTTGTCGGTCTGCGGGCAGGGGGTTTATCAGAATTTACCAAGGGGGCCCCCAGATCATGCCCCCATATGTGAATAGGTATGGGGTACATCGTACCCCTACCTATTCACCAAAAAAAGCAGTGAAATGTAAAAAAAATCAACAGCCGGTTTTTGACAAGTCCTTTATTGTAAAATAGCTCCAGACGCTTTCTCTCCCTCTCTCCCTTTCTCTCCCTCCATCTTCTCCCCAAGCTGTATTCTCCCAGAGCCATCTCTCCTGCCACCGCCGTCTTCTCCATCTGCTGTGTTCTTCCGCACAGCCAGTTACTCGTTAATAAAAAAGCTGCTCTTCTTCTGCAGCGGTCTTCCTCCACTGTGTTGTCACCCGCAGAATGTCATCTTTTACACAGCCATGGAGCGGACTCTCCGGTTGCATTATTGGATGGCCACAGAAGAAGAGCGGCCTTTTTTTTTTTTTATTAGTGGGTAACCGGCTGCGCGGAAGAACACATCTGTGGGAGAAGAGGGTGGTGGCAGGAGAGACAGCTCGGGAGAAGAAACATCAAACACTAGTAAATGTAATTTCTATGTTTGTGCTATGTCCAATACGTCAGCATGTTTAACTTAAACAACTCAGGCTTTGAAGGACTCCTGGGTTCAAATCCCACAGAGAGATACTAAAAGATTGGTGAAAAAAAGGCAAAATGACAATTAGCCAAAGCAGCATATGCTAAAAAATAGGTGAATGCCAATTAGCCAATGCACTTTAACCACTTTCAGACCGGACCATTTTGCTGGTAAATGACCAGAGGTCTTTTTACAATTTGGCACTGCGCTGCTTTAACTGGTAATTGCGCGGTCATGCAATGTTGTACCCAAACAAAATTTGCGTCCTTTTCTTCCCACAAATAGAGCTTTCTTTTGATGGTATTTGATTGCCTCTGCGATTTTTATTTTTTGCGATATAAACGTAAAAAGACCGAACATTTTGAAAAAAAATGATATTTTCTACTTTTTGTTATTAGAAAAATCCAATAAACTCAATTTTAGTCATACATTTAGGCCAAAATGTATTCAGCCACATGTCTTTGGTAAAAAAAAAGTCAATAATTGTATATTTATTGGTTTGCGCAAAAGTTGTCACATCTACAAGCTAAGGTACGTTTTCTGGAATTTACGCAGCTTTTAGTTTACGACTGCCTATCTCATTTCTTGAGGTGCTAAAATGGCAGGGCAGTACAAAACCCCCCCAAATGACCCCATTTTGGAAAGTAGACACCCTAAGGAAATTGATAAGTGGCATGTTGAGCCCATTGAATATTTAATTTTTTTGCCTCAAGCGATTGAATAATGACAAAAAAAATTTTTTTTTTTTTTTTTTACACAAAGTTGTCACTAAATGATATATTGCTCACACATGCTATGGGCATATGTGAAATGACACCCCAAAATAAATTCTGCTGCTTCTCCTGAGTACGGGGATACCACATATGTGGGACTTTTTGGGAGCCTAGCCGCGTACGTGGCCCCGAAAACCAAGCACCGCCTTCAGGCTTTCTAAGGGCGTTACAGTTTTGAAGGCCATAAAATGCCAAGATGGCACAAACCCCCCCCAAATCACCCCATTTTGGAAAGTAGACACCCCTAAATTTAGGGTTACACTAGTGAGACTAGGTAATAAATGGCGGGTGCCCTGAAACTATAAAAAAATAACTAACCAACCAGCGTCACCTGTAACAGTTATATGGTGATCACTGGTGAAAGGGTTAACTAGGGGGCAATCAGGGGGCTTTATGCGGTAGTATATGGGGGTCCCTGGCGCTATAAAAAGCTGCGGCGAACCTAAATACCTACCTGCCTAACTAGCGTCACCTGTGACACTAATACAGCGATCAGAAAAACGATCGCTTATTAGGCTGGGTTCACACTGGAGCGATGCGGGAACGCCACGAATCCGCGGCGGGTTCCCGCATCGCATGCCTCCCGGCGGCAGTTCACACTGCCCTATGCGAACTGCTGGGAGTGTCAGTGAAATGTTAATGACACCCCCAGATCAGTTCGCATATCGCAGTGCGATCTGCAAACTCGGATCGCATGGTGTGAACACCCATGCGATCCGATTCTGCTGCGGGCCAAAAAAAGGGTCCCGTGCGAATTTGCGGCGGGTGCGGCGGGTGCGATGCGAATTCAGCCATACTATCTGTATGGCTGAACTCGAATCGCACAGAGATCAGATGTGATTTGCACTGCAGTGCGGTGCGAATCACATTCGTTCTCATAAACCGCTGCAATGTGAACCCAGCCTTAGTGACACTGGCGACGGGGGGTGATCACGGGGTTAAACCTTTATTGGGGGGGTTAGGGGGGTACATTAGAACTAAAGGGGGCTAGCCCTAACTGCCCTAACAGTTATTACAGTCACAAATGACACCAATGCAAAAAAAAAAAAATGACATTGGTGTCACTGTGACTGGGGGGCAGGGGTAATTGGGGGGGTGATCGGGGGGGTGTGAGTGTGCCTGGCATGTTCTACTGTGTAGTGTCGTGTTGGTGCAACTCACCGATCCTTTCTCCTCGGTGTCGGAACGAAGAATACCGACACGGAGGAGAGATTACATCACTTCCTCTCCTGTGTTTACATTACAGGAGAGGAAGTGATGTCACGGAGCATTTTCATTCGTCGGGAGCGATCGCGAGGGGGTGGCCATGAATGAATGGCCGTCCCCTCGTCCGGGATCGCTCCCGAACGAATACCGACCGCCGCAGCCGCATCGTCGTGCGGCGGTCGGGAAGTGGTTAATTTGGCTGCATTTATTATATTAGCTCTTCAAATGCATGCAATGATATGTAAGTATTCAATAATATTATGCTGTGAAATTCCAAACACCACACACTAGTTAATGGGCAGATTACATATCTTTGTTTGTTTATTTTAATTTGCACTGTGCACTGAAAAAATAAACACAGCTGGTGGATGGTAGGTTGGCTGGTATTTGAACTTGTACCATGAGTGCTGTGGAGACATCTGAGTAGACCACTAAGCCATCGTGCCAAGTACAATACCTGCATAATAGTGTAGTATGATTAAAGAATGATCATAAATAATTACAGTTTTATAGTCATCTAAATCAAAAAATAAAATACAACATACAACAAATAGCTAACCTAAATGTTTAATACATGTAACTTTACAGAATAGCAGACATGTAATAATCATTCATAACTGCATTTGTTAGCAAAAGAAGGAAAAAAATCTAGGAATACTAATTGCAATATACATCAACAGATGCACACAAAGTACAGCACATCTCACATAAAAATGTATGTTTTTAACGTACATGGATCATGGTTATAGCGCAGTGCTATATAACTTGAAAAAAAATATGCCTTCGCGTATATGCGGAGGCGCTAATTAGTGCAGATTTTCGAATTTACTAATGCTTGTTTGTGGCTAATAGCGCTCATATTCATTCGCACATTCGCCTCTTAAACTTTTACTTGGCTAAAATGCACGCTATTATTTGCAAATAGTGCCCAGTACTTCCTGGCGCTAAAGTAAATGACCCCTCATATGTACAGAAGATCCCGCTTTTCTCCTGTTCCGTAGATCGGAAGTCTTCCGCGGTGTTACTCGGCTTAATCTTCTTCGCAGGCACAGGACACTCTGCATACTGAATCGCGCTCCCGTGAGTATCCGCATCACGGATCACGGTAAATGTGCACTGACAGCAGGTGTTTACCACGTGATCACTCCGTCAAATGACGGAGTGATCACATTTAAACAAATCACATGATATCCAGTTTCTCTCTCCCCTCACCGTACAGTGTGAGCAGAGAGGGGAGAGGCCGGGTGCAGCAGTGCTGTGGGCTGGATGTGTAGTGCCCACAGCGCTGCTCAGTGACAACTGCAGCCTCTGCCATTCATCCATTCCTCTGTAATAGCCTTCCACACTGCAGCCTCTGCCATCCACGCTCAGTCATCCCACCATCCACGCCCAGCCATCCATGCTCAGCCATCCCGCCATCCACGCTCAGCCATCCCGCCATCCACGCTCAGCCATCCCGCCATCCACGCTCAGCCATCCCGCCATCCACGCTCAGCCATCCACGCTCAGCCACCCCGTCATCCACATTTATCCATCCCGCCATCCACGCTCAGTCATCCATGCTCAGCCATCCCTCTGTCATACTTATCCACCCATCCACGCTCAGCCACCCCGTCATCCACGCTCAGCCATCCGGCCTTTCATACTCATCCATCCATGCATAGCCATCCCCCTGTCATATTTATCCACCCATCTATGCTCAGCCATCCATACTCAGCAATACGCATCCATCCACGCTCAGCCATCCCATCCACCCCCAGGCATACTCAGCCGTACCCAGCCATACCGAGCTTTACCAAGCCATACCGAGCTTTACCAAGCCATGCTCAGCGATACCCAGCCGTACTCGGCCTATGTATATGGCCAGGCTGTGGAATTCTCCCATATGTGGTATCGCTCAGGAGGAGTAGGAGAATCTATTTTGGGGTGTCATTTTTGGTATGTATATGCTATGTGTTAGAAATATTGTATAAATGGACAACTTTGTGTTAAAAAAATAAAAATAAAAAAAAATGCGTTTTCATTGTCTTCCCACATTTTCCCAAAAAAATTCGAAAAAATTACACATTTAAAAGACTCATTATGCATCATAGATAATACGTTGGGGTGTTTACTTTCCAAAATGGGGTCTTTTTGGGGCGTTTCCATTGTCCTGGTGCTCCAGGGCCTAGGTAGTCAGGAAATTAGAGCACTGCGTCTGAAGCCCACCCAGTTGTGTGGCAATAGCGAATCAATATTCGCTATTGTCACACTGATTCTGCCTCCTGAGACAAGTTTCCCAATTGTCCGAAAGGAGAAGCTACCCTATTGGCCGAGGGAGTAGACGCACAGCGAAGACACCGCCGTGATGCAGAGGAAGAGACGCAGCGGAAGCCGGCCGCCCATTGCCCAGAGGGAAGACCTGCCCAGGGTAAATGTTGCAGGTGATCCACGATGACGTTCGGTATATGTTGATACAGTGAATACCTCCTAAACTGTGCAGGTTTAGGAGATATTCATGGTACCTACAGGTAAGCCTTATTATAGGCTTACCTGTAGGTAAAAGAGGTGTGTAATGCCAGGTACACACGACCAGTTTTCCCATCGGGATAAACTCCAAAAGGTTTTTCCGACAGAGTTCCGCTGAGACTGTAATGCGTGCACATGATCACACCAAAGTCCGATCGTTAAGAATGAGGTGAAGTACAACACGTACGATGGGACTAGAAAAAGGAAGTACAATATCCAGTAGCCAATAGCCTCCATCTCGTACTTGCTTCAGCGCATGCATCGTTTTTGGTCCGTCGGAAAGATTTAAAACGTGTTCTATTTCTATGTCCGTCAGAATTTTTGTAAAAAAAAAAAAAAAAAAAAAAAAAGTCAGATGAGACATACACACGATCGGAATATTTGATGAAAAGATTCCGTCTGACTTTTTCTGTTGGACATTCCGCTCGTGTGTACGCGGCATCAGGGTTTACAACCACTTTAAGGTTTTAGTTTCTTTGCAGACACTGCCCTCTAGTGATGGACTTGGGTTATGATAGTGCCATGAGATGCAGCAAAAAAGAATCCCATTCATAGGAGTTGATTTACTAAAGGCAAATAGGCCACTTTGCAAAGGCAAAGTGCAGCTGTGTTCTCCATGTGCAGTTTCGCCAGAGCTTAGTAAACGAGGTAAAGCTTCTTGCAAAAAGTACCCAATCACATGCAAGGAAAATAAAATAAAAAAAACAGCATTTTTGCTTGCACATGATTGGATGATGGAAGTCAGCAGAGCTTCTGTTCACTTAGGCTGGATTCACACCTATGCATTTTTAGTGCTTTTTGCATTTTGCAGATTTGCACTACAGAACGTTTTCCATAGAAAACCATGGTAAATGGACTGTAATGCAAATTTGCACAATGTAAAAAGCGCCAAAAATGCATAGGTGTGAATCCAGCCAAACAAAGCACTGGAGCAGCTCTTTGCAAAGTGCACAGCCTATTTGCCTTTATTAAACCCCATAGTCTTCATGCATGAACAAAAATTGCATGCAGCCCTGTGCTTTTTTTCTCACTGCATTTTAATAATTTCGTGTTGAGCTTGCATTGAAACCATGAGCTTTTCTACTCATGCCTGTGGGCATGTAATGTAAATGTTTTGGAAAAGTCAGTGGTAGGACTTTTTAAAACCAACCTGTTATAAAAACCCACGCTGATCTATGAACCCTGACTTCCACAGTTGACCAGCCTCTTCTTTATTTCCCCTTGCTGCTCTGTTCCCAACTGCCTACCCCAAGTTTGGAGGTAAACTAAAGGTACTTAGAGAGAACCTGTCACATACCCCGGTAATTCAGACTGACTGCTTTGTAAAGAACAATACATAAGGGTGGAAGCTGCCAAAATTAGAAGTGAGATGATATTACAGATATTTTCTTAAAGCAGCAGTAAACCACAGTTAAAGAAGAAAAAAAATCCCTTGAAAGGCAATGTCATAATGTGTCAGTAAGCAACACGCTATACATCACCTTAAAAGGAAGCCCTCCATCTTCGCGCTGTCACCGCTGAGAGGGCTTCCATCTTTACCCAGTCTTCCCCTTTCTCTCCTGCACTGCTCTATCACCAATAGATAGATTCATGCAGTGCATGAATCTATCTTCTATTGTCGCTGCTGCCGCCTCCTATTCAGGTGTCCAGCCCCTTGACGGGCGCCGAGCATCTGAATTACAGCAGCGGGTGTGTTTTTAGACACGCCTGATTAGAGCTGTCGGCTCTAATAGGCGTCCTGACTAGAGCCGTGGGCTCTAGTAGGCTTCCAAATTGGTAAACAGCAATGCTGTGCCTTCGCTGTTTATGCGGTGTTGTGTTAGAGAAGCGAATACATTGCTTCCCTAACACTGAACCGCCTCTCAGCCAATCAAGTGCACCGGGTCTGGTTACCCTGTCACCTGATTGGCTGAAGCGACTGGCGCTGTGTTTGGATGCCTATGAGGTGTCTAATCATAGCAGAGATGACAGAAAGAGGACGGGAGAAGACAGGGAGGACTCGGAGCATGGCGGACAGTGCCGAGACAGGTAAGTGCCGGGCGGGGGACAGCATCTGACAGGGAACACTGGCAGGCAATTAATGGGGCATACCGGCGGCAATTGATGGGGCACACCGGCGGCAACTGATGGGGCACACTGGCAACAATTGATTGGGGTTTTTTTCAGTTTGTTTGCGCCCCCCCTCAAAAAAAATTTGGAGCACCAGCTGCCACTGCCTTCGGCTACATGATGTCCATCCCACACATGTGCGTGGGAGCCACCATTTACGGCACAGGCTCTGAAAGTCCGGCACAGTAATGTCACCGGCTACATGCACTCTGAATATCTCCTAAACAGTGCAAGTTTAGTAGATATTTACAGTACCTACAGGTAAGCCTTATTACAGGCTTACCTGTAAGCAAAAGATGAAAAAGTGGGTTTACTATCACTTTAATTTACTGTTGAGTAGTAAACCAATGTTTACAATTCAAAATTTAAATAGAAAGCATGGGCATGGGATCTTTGAGGAACACATAGCTGCTAATGAGTAGTGATGAGCAAACTGGTCTGGATTTTGAGGATCTGCAAACACAGCCAGCAATCTGTGCAGGGGCGTAACTATAGGGGGTGCAGCAGTTGCGACCACAACCGGGCCCTGTGATGCAGGGGGCCCATGCAGCCCCCTCTACATATGGCCGGCAGCAGCATAGGCAGCTAGGGGTACCAGCAGGGCCGCTGATAGAAATCATGGGGCCCCGTACAGCCTACCTGACGGGGCCCCCTTCAGCTCCACCCTGGCCCCGCCCCTGGTCCCTCCTTTAGCCCCAGACCCGCCTTGAAACAAAGTGTAGGTTTGTCTACAAGTGATATTTGTTTTTCTCCAGCCAGTTATAGGTTTGATTATCCAAAAGAAATACTGTTTTCAGATCAGAACAGACCTCTTTAATATCTATACTTAATACAAACCATTAATGAATAAATAAAATAGTATTTTGGAGAGTTTTGGCAGGGTAAGTATTGCAGAGTATTGCCAGGGTATTGGCGGGGTATGTATTGCCAGGGTATTGGCGGGGTATGTATTGCCAGGGTATTGGCGGGGCATGTATTGGCGGGGTATGTATTGGCGGGGTATGTATTGCAGAGTATTGGCGGGGTATGTATTGCAGAGTATTGGCAGGGTAAGTATTGCAGAGTATTGGCAGGGTATTGGCAGGGTAAGTATTGCAGAGCATTGGCAGAGTATTGGCAGGGTAAGTATAAAGTATTGCAGAGTATTGGCAGGGTATGTATTGGCAGGGTATGTATTGGCAGGGTATGTATTGGCAGAGTATGTATTGGCAGAGTATGTATTGCAGTGTATTGGATGGATGCGGACGATGATCGGTGGAGGAGAATCCTTTTTTTTTTTTTTTTTTTTTTTTTTTTAACATATATTTACTTTGCAGTTCAGGTTGCCTGGGCCCCCCATGCTGGTCAGGCCCGGTACAGCAGGGCCAGTTGTACTGGCCTATCAGCGGCCCTGGGTACCAGTGCACCATGCACACGGGTGACTGGAGGTGGAGGGTGACTAGCAGAGCTCCATGCTCAACTATCGCAACTATCTTTAGTTGTGCATTCCCTGCATGACCTGTGTCCTCAGCCGGCTCCTCAGAGTACCCCTCTCCTGCTCCATGCATTGCCGCTCAGTCCGATGTCTGTTCTCCCCAGCCAGAGTCCCGCCCCCCCAAGTCCGGCCCACACTGCACTGCATACTTCTCCCGGGTAAACAAACTTTAAGCACACAGATGCAGTGCAGCCCTATGAGAGCCGGCTCCCTGGAGGACACTGCAGGCTTGTCTGCCAGCTCCCCTCCTCCCCCGTCATACACAGATGATGAAAGGTCTTTCTGGGAGATATGCTGATCGCCCGTCCAGCACACTGGATGGAGCCCAGGCCAACATGGATGAGTGCGCGGCCTACAGCTTGGTCATGGTGAGTGAGAGGATCCCATCCCCCACACACCATTACATACCCCCTCCATCTCCCCCTGGGCACAGGGACCCCTTCTCACATGGGGACAGGGACCCCTTCTCACCTGGGGGCAGTAACCCCATCCTGCCTAGGGACAGTCACCCAATGGGGCACCTAAAAATTAAAAAAATACTGATACCAGTGGTGGAACTACAGGGCTCACAAAGGTCATACCTGTGACCACGCCCCGGAGTTCCACTGCTGGACTCGGAGGGAAGGGCCCTGGCTAGGGTTCAGGGGGGCCCCACACAGATGCAGTGCAGCCCTATGAGAGCCAGCTCCCTGGAGGACACTGCAGGCTTGTCTGCCAGATCCCCTCCTCCCCTGTCATACACAGATGATGAAAGGTCTTTCTGGGAGATATGCTGATCACCCGTCCAGCACACTGGATGGAGCCCAGGCCAACATGGATGAGTGCGCGGCCTACAGCTTGGTCATGGTGAGTGAGAGGACCCCATCTCCCACACACCATTACATACCCCCTCCATCTCCCCTGGGCACAGGGACCCCTTCTCATGTGGGGACAGGGACCCCCACCTCACCTGGGGACAGTCACCCAATGGGGCACCTAAAAATTAAAAAAATACTGATACCAGTGGTGGAACTACAGGGCTCACAAAGGTCATACCTGTGACCATGCCCTGGAGTTCCACCGCTGGACTCGGAGGGAAGGGCCCTGGCTGGGGTTCAGGGGGGCCCTTCATGGTTTCTTGCATCAGGGCCCCGAAGGTTATAGTTACGCCACTGAATCTGTGAAACGCCAAATTGAGTGGCCGAACCCCATTGCTAGCCAAATTTTGTGATTTTTCTCTGGCCTTTTTAAAAGATCAGTTTGTAAGCTTTTGATACAAAGGGCATGGATACCTAGGCAATGCCACAAGGATGTTAACCACCTCAATACCAGGCACTTAAACACCTTCCTGCCCAGACCAAATTTGAGCTTTCAGCGCTGTCACACTTTGAATGACAATTGCACGGTCATGCTACACTGTACCCAAATGAAATTTTTATCATTTTTTTCCCACAAATAGAGCTTTCTTTTGGTGGTATTTGATCACCTCTACAGTTTATTTTTTGCTAAACAAATAAAAAAAGACCGAAAATTTTGAAAAAAAATATGTTGTTTTTTTGTTTCAGTTTCAAAACGTTGTAAATAAGTATGTTTTCTCCTTCACTGATGGGCACTGGTGGGGCAGCACTGACAAGGCGGCACTGATGAGGTGGCACCAATGAAGTGGCACTGATGATAAGGTGGCATTGATGGGCACTGACAGGGGGCACTGATGGGCTACACGGATGGACACTGATAGGTGGCACACATTGGCACTGATAGCTGGTACGGATTGGCATGGATAGCCGGCACAAATGGGCATGGATAGGCGGCACAGATGGGCATGGATAGGCACTGATAGGTGGCATGGATGGGCCTGATAGTTGGCATGGATGGGCACTGATGCCGATCAGTGCCAAACAATGCATGCCAATCAGTGATGCCCATTGTGGGCACTGACTGGCATCCCTGGTGGTCTAGGGGGCATACCTGGTGATGGGCATCCCTGGTGGTGTCCCTGGTGGTCCAGTGTGGGCATCCTCGGGGGGGGGGGGGGCTGTGCTGATAATCGATCAGCACAGACCCCCCCCCTGTCAGAGGATCAGCCGATCGGCTCTCCTCTACTCGCGTCTGACGCGAGTGAGGAAAAGCCGATCACCGGCTCTTCCTATTTACACTGTGATCAGCCGTGATTGGACACGGCTGCTCACGTGGTAAAGAGTCTCCTTCAGACTGACGCTCCGCAACAACTATCGGCGCAATGCGCGCCCCCGGGGGCGCGCAGCGGCGCAAAATCCCGAGGACGGTCTATGACGTCCAGTCAGGATTTTGAAACCACTTTGCCGCCGTCATTTGACAATGGGCGGGCAGCAAATGGTTAATTAATCAAAAAAAAAAAAAGTACAAACTACAATTTAGTAGGAAGCAGTTTTTTTAATGTAGCTTGGAGGGCAACATTACAAATACACAATACCTTCTAAAAAACATGCTTGGGGGGTCTGAAGATTGCATGCAGAAGTGACATTTAAAAGAAAAATATTGCCATTAAATGACAGTTTCCAGGCAGCCAGTCACATTGTCCATTGATGCAATTCCATCCTCAACCATGATGAGTGATGCCCAGACAACTCATTAACACAAACACGATGACATGCACAACGGCGATCCTCTCCTGCTGCTAACCTTGTAGCAAACTAGTGGAGGATGCTGGCTGGTGTCATTAATCAAATATAGTTGTGACCATATTTGGACAATGACGTTATCTGGGGTACCCGCTAGCTTGTTTATAATTCGAAAGAAGCTGGCAGGCGGTTTGAAGCTGTCCCTCCCTGTCATATATCAGATAAGACCAGAATATAATGATTTATTAAGGAAAGTGAATAATATAAATACAACCACACAGTGCAATAAATCAACCAACAGAGACTCCCAAATAACAACAGACAGATATGTACAATAAATGGGGAAATACCAGGATTGTAAACGATAGGCAGGCCAGGGTCATGCACAGAGGATCAGTAGATAAACACAGGGCAGTCCAGAATCAGAGACACAAGTCAGGCCGAGGTCATACATGGGGAGATCAGCAGATGGGGTAGGAACACAGGACAGGGAGAGGATGGACGGATCAGACTGCAGGGCAGGGATGATGGTAACAGGTGGGACAGGGTAGGGACCAGGACAGGGAAACAGGATCAGAAACACGGGTCACAGGTTCAGGGCACAGGAACAGGTTCAGAATCAGGCTCAGGATCAGGATCAGGATCAGGATCACTAGCAGCAGGTCAGGGCACAAGGACAATACCAAGGCAAACATGTGAATGCTTGCCAGCTATTTATAGGCCTGTGATTGGCCTCAAGTGACACCTGATTGCAGGAGGTGCTGTCTGCTCCACACTGCCAGGATCCATCCGCTGGTGGATGCCAGTACTGCAGCCCAAAGATGAGATAACATCAGCAGGGAAAAGCTCTCCTGACAGTTCGAAACTGCCAGGAGACACCTGCTGGTGGACCTCAGTACTGCACGCCAAAAGACAGATATTATCAGCGGATGGAACATTTCCTGACACTCCTGCCTAGATTGTAAGCTCTAATGAGCAGGTTCCTCTGATTCCCCCTGTCTTCAATTGTATTGTATTGTAATGTCTGCCCTAATGTTGTAAAGCGCTGCATAAACTGTCGGCGCTATATAAATCCTGTATAATAATAATAATTTAGTGCTTGTAGTAATACCAGCAGCTGGAGGTTCAGAAGGGCAGGCAAACTAGCCAAATCTGTCTCCAAACTGCGAAAAGCTTGATTTCAGGTTAAAGGTCCTATGTACAAGCTTCTGAGAGGACCTTGTAGGCTTCTTGCTATAGATAAGATCAAACCATAACCTCATCTCACAAGTCCTCAGAATCACTCAAACCTGGCAACTGCAATTAGGTGCAATAGGTGCAAAATAGTGTGTGTTTGGGGGGTGGGGTGAGGTCATCCCATATTGGAGACACCAAACCCTCTGCTTGGACTTCTAATTTTTCTCAGATCAGGTGGATTATGTTCTATCTCTCATAAAATTCTAAATATTAGTCATGGGGAAATAAGAATGTTTTTCTTTGAATATGCAAGATAACGTTTGTGCCAATGCAAAATGGTATGTCTTGGCTTCATAGAACAAGCTAAGGAGTGAAGAAACAATAGTATAGACCCTGCTTGCAGCAGTTGTGTGGCATTTGGACTTAGTACGATTGGGGTCATGAGCTGCTGTCCTAACTCCAACCTAGTGTCACGAGTCTGCAGTAATGTTCATGTTTGTCTGCTTATCTCTCTGTTGTGTTCAGCTTAGAGACTGACCCTGTTCACCTCTCTGCTTAAGTAATATTCCCTCAAGCATGGCTCCACCCCACCCTCTAACAAGGAACACTATATTAACCTATGCACTGCAGCCAACCCTCACTGATCAATATTGTATGTTTGGATTCCTGTGTGCTTCTTTCCGTGTGCTCTACATCTGATTCTGTTAACCGTCCTTGGCTTGTTATTGACTACTTGTCTGCTTCATACCCTGACCTTTGGTGTGTTCTTTGACTACCCCTGTCTGCTCGTTGCCCCGACCTTTTGTCTTATCCCCTGACTAACCCTCATTATCCACCAGTAGCCTACCGTGAGTGTAAGCTGGGAGACCCTGGGGGCTGCGACCTGGAGTGAATGGAGCATCTGTTTTAGGGCGGTTTGCAGGCACTATTTTTAATGCTATTGTATCGGCCATAACCTATTGCAGGGTGGCCTTGACTGAATGGGCTAACCGGTTACCTTCTCCTGGCCTGTCTTCTGCGTCTAGGGGTTCCCAGGGTTGATACCAAACAACTTGCACACTGACACAGATAAAGTCCTTTCAAAGGGTTTTATTTTGCAGTAGAACTTTCACAAAACACAGTCTCTTAGGGAACAGAGGGCACAGGTGAAGAACTCAGGTACCTTGATCTGCAGGTTTAACAAGTCTCTACTTCCACCCAGAGAGTAGCCACTCGCAGCTGGGCACTTCAAGGCTGAACAGACCTCTAGCCAGAGATCATGGCAGTCAGCACGTTGACTCAAAACTTGAACCTTTTTCTAACCACACCTGGAATGTTTCCCGCTTCCTTTGAGGTACTGGAAAAGTGTGAACTCATCAATGTCCTTCCCAACTCAGTAACCAGGCACTTCTCAGGATGCCACTTGTCGGCCCTCCTCTGAAGAGTCCTCCCCCGGTCACTTCCATGAGCTGTGGTGTCCCTCCAAGCCTAGAGCACTCCCGGACACTTTGAATCCTCCCTCAGATACAGCACCTCGGACCAGCAGGTTCCGAGACTCGGGAACAGACGGATCCCTACCCCAGACCAGACGAGCCTATCAGGGGCCACTGATAGGAACATGCTGCGGGATGTTGAACACCCCGTGACGGGACCCCTCACGGGGCTACCCCAGTCCTAGAACCAGAACAGACAACACGGGTCTCACAAACAACTCCGGAACCCCGAACACGTGACCCACACCTGTTTAACTACCCCCTCCCAGACTTCTCAGCGGGCCCGGCACTCCCGCTGATTGGCTCCGAGAGGGCCATACCCAAACATCCGACCAAGCCAGGTTCTAGCCTGTCATGTGCACCTCACCTCTCACATGACCAGGCAGAACTTCAAACATGGTCTGGCCAGACTGATGTTAAACAACCTAAAATTAGAATCAAACAACCTATAATTCCCACGTTTTAATCATTACCTAAGGTGCACAAGATTATCCAGTGCCTTAAAGGTAGACCCATTGTATCGGGCAACGGGTCAATATCTGAAAATCTCAGTGCCTTTGTGGATGGATATTTATGTCCTCTTGTAATCAATATTCCAAGCTATTTATGTGATACTCTTCACTTGTTGCAGGTATTGGATGGTCTGTGTATTCCCTCCACATCGATATTGGTATCAATCGACATGGAGGCACTATACAGCTCCATACCACATGACATTGGCTTAGCAAACATCAAGCATGCCATCCTTTGGGATGGCAGGTATGATGGAAAAATGGTTGAATTTTTGTTGGGTTCCCTGGAATATATCTTACAACACAACCACTTTACCTTTGATGGCTCCCACTTCCTCCAGGTGCAGGGGGTCACGATGGTGACTTTGTGTGCCCCCTCATATGCAAACCTGTACCTGGGGGAGTGGGAGCAGTCAATAGGGCAGTCAGAGGATCTTGCCCCTTTTATGGGCAGGGTCAGTCTCTGGCTTAGGTTCATTGATGACGTCTTGCTCATATGGGATGTTCCTGCTGAATAATTGGCATCATTTCTTAGTCATTTAAATACAAACAACTTCAACCTGACATTTACAATGTTATGGAATGAATCTTCCATAACCATTTTGGACGTAAACATCAACAAGGACACCATGGGTCGCATAAGCAGTAGCTTCTATAGGAAACCTACAAGTGGGAATACTATCTTGCACGCGAATAGCATTGGTGACATCCATCCCCTTTAGCCAATCTCTGCGAGTACGCAGAAACTGTACGGATGATTTAGAAAGGAGGCCAATGCTTTGAGGGACAGATTACTTGTACGAGGATACTCAAAAACTTGCCTTAAAAAAGGCATACAACAGGGCCATACAGAGACCTAGGAAAGATCTGTTACAAAATCCCTCATCAAAAAACAAAAGAACAAAGCCTATTTCTATTAGCACAAAATTTTCCAACCAACAGGACAAATTTAAGAAAATTGCTAATAAATATTGGCATGTTCTGTCCATGGACCCAACTATTGGTCCATTTGTGAGCAAGAAACCCACTTTTACCTTTAAGTGGGCAAGATCTTTGAGGGACCATCTGGTTTCTAGTGAGTTTAAGAGCCTGGGTGGTCGGGATCCCTGCAAATATCCTGGTACTTTCACCTGTGGTGGGTGGAGCTATTGCTGTTACATGAATATGGCACGAAATATCACACTTCTCAAAAGGTGAGCGGTACCGCCCTAGACATTATGCAAACTGTCAGACAGCAGGGGCCGTGTACTTATTGCTGTGTGACTGTCAATGCTTCTACGTAGGGAAGACGTTACAGCAATTTTGGCGCCGCGCGTACAGACATATTTTGTCAATACAGACATGTAATCTTAGTCTTCCTCTGGGAAGACATGTCAGTAAGGTACATAATGGCATCACTCCTAAGATATTGTTTCTAATATTGGATAGGTTACATGCAGGGATAAGAGACGGGGACTTACCGTAAATAAATTACTTCTCCAACCAGAACAGCGCTGGATTTTTCGTTTGAATGCTACCAAATCACCAGGCCTAAATGGCGCGATTTCAAACAGGCCTTTCTTGGAGGGCTTTTCCTCTGGGGGCTCTGAATGGGAGCCTCTCGAGTGAACGACCCTCCTTAGATTGGTCTGGTTCCCTAGGGACCCCAAAAATGGGAGTTCAGCATCAGGAGATCCAAATCATAATGGATTTTTGTCAATGGAAAAAATCAATAGAATGGTGGTGTTGCGCTCCCAGCGTGAAAAATACTCAAATAATTAAAATTCCCAAAATTCATGTGGTAAAAATCCGAAACATAAAAAGAAAGGATTGATAAACGAGTGATAGCTACAATAAATATCACAGTGACAAAGATAAAAAGTGAAAAACAAAATAAAATGCAGTGATTAAATAGATAAAAAATTTAAATTAAGATAATTGATCAAACTTAAAATATGGATTTGTGTATATCCCAATACACAGTGAATGGTGTCACTCAGGTGAAAATTCATACACAGAAGTGGGTTAAAAAGCCCTCCAAACAATGTAAAAGATGCAAAAAAAACATCAGCACTCATAAGTGTCAACAAAGTGTCCAGTGCATATCCTGGTGTCCACCGACCAGTGAGTGTGCTACATAATTACCTTACAGCTGTAAGCTTATCAGTGTAAACATACACATGAAGTGGGTTAAAAACTCCTCCAAACAATGTAAAAGATGCAAAAGTGTCAATAAAGTGCCCAGTGCATTCATACACAGTAGTGGATTAAAAAGTCCTCAATACAAAAAAGCATCAGCACTCATAAGTGTCAACAAAGTGTCCAGTGCATATCCCGGTGTCCACCGACCAGTGAGTGTGCTATATAATTACCTTACAGCTGTAAGGTTAACAGCGTAAACAGACTCCTGGGAGGAGGGAAGGGAAGAAGGGGAGAGGTCCACTACCACGCTATTCCTCTTATCCTGGCACCCCAAGTGAGAAACTTTACACCCTACCATGAAAACAACTATAGGGAAAGGGAAAATTGGGGGCCTCCACAGACACATCAGAGGCCTTACGACCAATACTCTATCCCTACCTACAATCATTATGCCCCTTTAAGGGATTATCCTGACGTAGAGAGAGAGGATAGATATTATCAAACGTATTATCCTGAACCGCATGAGAATAGACCTTTTTTAGGGAGAGGTCCGGATCAGTACCCTCCAAGGATACTAGACAAACAAAGAGAAGTGAGAAGAAGCCCGGCAAGAAGAGAGGAAGAAGATCAGGAAAGAGAGAGCAAAAGAAAAAGAGAGTGAAGGGAGAGGGTATTTTCAACCTGAGTGGCATACCACTAACAGCGGAAGAGACTGCTGTACTGGATGGAAGTCTGAAGTTTGCCCCGGTAAGAAATTTGGACAAATTTCAGACATACATAAATATCCAGAAATATGTCAGAGGTTTGAATATCAAAAAATACCTTATAAGTAACCCCATAAAGACACAAACATCGAGTATGGATCCAAGAATCGTACATAGTTCCTTGAGGAATAAATCTGTGTTTAATCCTCAGATTAGTGACAACAAATAAAGTGATTGTCGAAGATTTAAAAGCCCTCAATGTTAAGAAAGAAAAATAACCAAACTTCATGAGATGCAAAATGAAACACACTTTAAAAAAGTGTTGACAAAAATAGTTATTTACCCATAACATGTTGTCACCACCATAATTGGCTATTTAATATCCCAAAAGGACAATTTATCAGGTTGTGGAGGAATTGCAGCAAACAGGAAGAATTTCTGAAACAGGCTAAGAAAATAGGCCACAGATTCCGTGAGAAGGTATACGATAGGAAATTGATTGAAGAGAAGATGCTGGAGATAGGGAAGATGGACCGCCAGGAACTGATTAAAGATAAGTCGAGGCCCGCCAACAAAACAGGAGCAAAAGACGGAGCGATTATTCTAGATTATAAATGCACAATACAGGAGTGTGGAGAAAATAATCAGAAAACATTGGCATATTTTACTAAATGACAAACACTTACAGACGATCCTGCCACTTACACCGAGATTTGTATATAAACGGGCCCCTACACTTAGGGATAGGTTGGTTAAGAATATCCCAGACCCACCGACCAAAGGTTTTACATTTTTCACAGGTAAAGGGTTTTTTCCCTGCAGAAGGTGCTTTGCATGCACTCGAACAAGCAAACCGAATAAAGTGTTTGAATTCACATCCACAAGCACAGGAAACACTTATGAAATCAGAGATTTCGTGTGCTGTAACTCTCAGGGGGCTGTTTACGTTTTGGAATGTAGCTGTGGCCTACAATATGTAGGCCGCACAAAAAGACCCCTGAGGGTGAGAATTAAGGAACATGTACAGAATATTTTAAAAGGGTACGATAAACATAGCGTTTCAAAACATTTCGCTACACACCATCAAAAAGACCCAACACACCTGAAGTTTTTGGGGATTGTACCCTACATTAAACATTGGAGAGGGGGACATAAGGTTAGGACCCTTAGTCAAATTGAATCAAAATGGATTTTTATGTTAGATACGTTTGTCCCTAGGGGCCTTAACGTTGAGTTTGACTTAAATTGTTTTATTAGTGATATTTAATTTTAAGTCTATTCCTACTCCTTGTCTTGTCTGTCCAACTTAGTCCGCTGAACCGTGTTTCAGCGGACAATCCGCTCGTGTGTGGGCTTCAGCGGACTTTTTCAGCGGACTGTCTGACGAACAAAGTCTTACGGAATTTCCGAAATTTTGTCCGTTCAAACTTGGTTTTGTCCGTCCAAACTTGGTTTCAGCGGACAGTCCGCTCGTGTGTAGGCAAGTTGGACGGACTAAGTATGGCGCATGCTCAGAAAGGATTTACACGGCCGAAGGTTGCATTGCAGTGTATTGGACGTCGTTTTTCTAGTCCCGTCTTACGTGCTGTACACGTCATCGATCACGCTTTCAGCAGACTGTCTGCTCATCGTGTGTGGTCAAGTCCGTTCATGCAAATTTTGAACGGACTGTCTGTCGGATTGTCTGACGAACTTAGTTGGCCAGACAATCCGCCGTGTGTATGCGGCCTTACTCTCACAATTTTAATGTTATTATATATATATATATATATATATATATATATATATATATATATATATATATATATATATATTATATTTTTTTTTTTTTTTTTTTTTTTTCGTTGTTGTCTCCCTCTTTTGCTCTCATGTCATTATAGATTATGCAAACTTTATTTCCGAGTCCGTGGTATGTTAACCATCAGCCTCTGTGCTGATCAGGGTTTTTTTATAGTAATGACTGTCCTTTGGGCAAGTCTGTGTTAAAACCTATCTTTATATGTATGTATGTATGTATATATTATATATATTTTTTTTTCATAGGGTTGTTTTGCAGATTATTTTTAGTTTCCACACAATTTTCTCTTTCAATGTCTGTGGATGGAATACATCCGTTGCTGACACCTGATTATGTCAGTCTGTATCCGACAAAATGGCCCTCACCGTGATACAGACAAGATAATTATTATTTTATTTTCGTTTTTTACTGTACAGGATTTGTCCATCTCGGTATAGTATGGGCAAATTGATCATAATCGGCGCCATGTGGAATTTTCTGCGTAATACACTCGCTTGACATTGGTTGTCGGGCTCCAAGAAAATGGCTGCACCTAGGACATGCATAGGATATACATCCTATGACCTTTTTTAATTGATTTTTTTCTTGGTTTTTAATTACTTTTTAATAAAGATTTATAAAAAGTATATTTCTATGCAAAAATTTGTTACTGAATATTGATTAATATGGGTGGCGAGCAAACGACGTTAGCCTATATTAAGCTACTTCTGATAGCCTCGGCTGATCCCAGTGGAAGTCACGTGACAGTGATGTAACGCGCAGGATAGCAGACGGACACCGGAAGTGACGTACGCATACGAGCGGACTGCTCGTGACTGTTTTGTATGTGCAATAATCTTGGAAAAACCATGCGAGTAGCTTGTATTATAAATAACATTGCTCTGTTTACATGAAATACTACACCATGGTTGGCTCAGGTTTTGTTTTTTGAATACTCACTCAAAGTTGTCTCCAACACCAAGTGCCAGGATAAGAGGAATAGCGTGGTATTGGACCTCTCCCCTTCTTCCCTTCCCTCCTCCCAGGAGTCTATGTTTACACTGATAAGCTTACAGCTGTAAGGTAATTATGTAACACACTCACTGGTCGGTGGACACCAGAATATGCACTGGACACTTTGTTGACACTTATGAGTGCTGATGCTTTTTTGTATTGGAGGACTTTTTAATCCACTACTGTGTATGAATGCACTGGACACTTTGTTGACACTTATGAGTGCTGATGTTTTTTTTTGCATCTTTTACATTGTTTGGAGGGCTTTTTAACCCACTTCTGTGTATGAATTTTCACCTGAGTGACACCATTCACTGTGTATTGAGATATACACAAATCCATATATTTTTAAGTTTGATCAATTATCTTAATTTTATAAAATTTTTATCTATTTAATCACTGCATTTTATTTTGTTTTTCACTTTTTATCTTTGTCACTGTGATATTTATTGTAGCGATCACTCATTTATCAATCCTTTCTTTTTATGTTTCGGATTTTTACCACATGAATTTTAGGAATTTTGATTATTTGATTATTTATTTGAGTATTTTTCACACTGGGAGAGCAACACCATTATATTGATTTTGTCCATTGACTTATGAGATTTGTTTGACTCATACGGTGTATGCAGCACTCTTGAGACGTGATTCATTCTAGCTTTCCTTAATAGCGCAGGAGCCATGTATTGCTATATAATGGATTTTTGTATTTAAAGAAAAATTCTTTCAAAATTTTTTTTTCACATGTGGGAGTTGACAAGTCTGCCTAGAAATGTCTACTTCCTTAGATTTTCATCCACCCATCAAGGCATTTTCATATCTCTTACCAGCCAGGATCTGCCTCTTATTGCACAGAGAATCATAGAGACTTAGTAATATGATAATTTTTCTTTAAATACAAAAATCCATTATTTCAAAAAAAAAATCTGCCCACCTCTATCGAGGTGGGGCTTCTGCTGCAAGTCAAATGCACCTTCCAATAAATATAAATAACAAATAGATTTCCCTCTGCAAGCAGTACATATTTATTTATTTTTATTTTTCCGACAATTTATGGTTGATCCTGCCCGGTGGCGGAGTGGTCAGGGCTTTTCCTCCCCCTTGGAGGTGGGGGATACCGGACGGGTTTTCGGAGAAAAATCCTTGTGGTCCGTGTTTTTCATTCCTTTAATTTCCGGGTCCTTCCTTTTCACCGATGGTGTAACTCGGCGCAGGGGAGGCCGGTGTCCACCCTATGGTTATGCACGCGTTATGCAAGCGACCATGCCGGATCGGTGTCGTGGGTGGGTGACGCTGGCCGGCCTTGCGCATGCGTCGTGGGGTTCCACCATGTGCTCCCCGGCGTCTCGGTGGAGATTGCTGTTGGGGTGGCGTGCACAATTGCAGGGGGGCGTCGTGCACCGCCCACCCGGGGGGCACCTAACTCAGTGGGGATACGCCTAGCTCCAGTGGGTCTCCAATCTAGGAGATACAGCTGGACTGAATTGGCCGAATCAAGAGCACCATGTGACGCCTGTATTTAACAGGCTGATCACAAGTGCTCTCTCCTGCCAGCAGCTGATCACAGGTTCTGGGACAGACATAGGTTATCTGGTAAGCGACATTGACATATATACAATATGCTGTGGCTATTAGAGGCATGTGTGACACTAGGATGGAGTCATTTATTTGCCTGTCCGCCATGCCCCCAGATTTTGGGTACAGGACACTTTTCCAGTGTGGTGATAATTGAGCCCTGCCCCTGTAGAGGGATTTCTCAAGCCTGGTCCCTATGAGAGGATTCACACCTGTGATCTAATATATTTTGCATCAGCAGTGAGGGTAGGTCTTTTCAGCTCAGTTTGTATGTAATCACAGATTTTCTTGATACTACCCCAATGTTGATGGGGATGCCTGGGGAGGTACTTATGATACATGTTTGTATGTGTGTTTCTATCTAGCCAGTTTGGACACCCAATTGGAGCGTGGCGGGCCTGTGTGGTTGTGCCCTCTGTGATGCCACCTCCTCATCCCTTGGGCTCTTTGACCTCGGTGGAGCTGGGGTAGATCAACCTTCTTGGATGTTATATGAAGTTCACCATCTACACATCTGGTTAGTAATGTGTATATATTTATATGCATTTGTTGTTATGTAAACTATGATTGTGTCAGTGTATTATATTGAAATGTACACATGATTAGCTATTAAAATTGTATTTTGCTTATGGGTATTTATGTACGTGACTCACACGAGAACTTGTAATTTTTTTTATTCTTACTTTTAATTTTTAATCTTAATTTTTATTTTTTTCCTTACTACAGATCTACTTAATTTGACCATGAATTACCCCTGAAGAAGAGATCAAGTATGTGTGTGTTTGTGTGTATGTATGTATGTATGTACACACACCTCGAAATGTTGGGTTACTTTTTGTAAGGATCATCTCTTGCAATAGACCTGGTCATTCATTGTTCTATGTGTATATATGTTATGTACTTCTAGTATACATCCAATTTTTTTTTTTATGTGTAATGCTACTTGCTGTTAGTGGCTTTTTTTCTCTTTTGTTGAATGAATAATAATTTCAAATATTAAAAAAAAAAAAAATTCTTATCTATTAATATAATGCCAGCTACCCAATTTAAATTCTCATAGAGGTTATACACTCATTCCTTTTTGGGTGTTTTTTTGTACCAACACAATTAAAGGGGTTGTAAAGGTAAATGTTTTTTCACCTTAATGCATTCTATGCATTAAGGTGAAAAAACATCTGACACTGCCGGCGCCCCCAGTCCCCCCGTTTTACTTACCTGACCCCTCGAAAATCCCGCGCTCGCCCCCCGCCGTCCTCTTCGCCGCTCAGCCTGGCCGCTGATTGGCTGGAGTGGATGGATTGAAATCAGCGCAGCCATTGGCTCGCGCTGCTGTCAATCATATCCAATGACGCAGCGCGCCGGGGGGCGGGGCCTTGTGATACAGCGAGCGGCTATAGCCGCCGGTTGTATCACGGGAGCGCGCCCGCAGGTGCTTCTCACCGATGCGAGGGAGCTCGCATGAACATGAGAAGCACGTGCGGGAGGAAGCAGAGACAGCCGCCGAGGGACCCCAGAAGAGCAGGTTCGGGGCCACTCTGTGCAAAACGAGCTGCACAGTGGAGGTAAGTATAACATGTTTGTTATTTTAAAAAAATGTTGCTTTACAATCCCTTTAACCCTTAGAACTGTGGGGTCCTGAGGCAAAAACGAAATTTACAATGCGTGTGACATTTGGTCCCAAAAGTCATCTGCTAGACTATAGTGCCTACAAAATGCCCACAGTGTGAAAGGGGTCTTAAACCAAGTAAATACGTCATAGCTAGATTTACACTTGGGTACCTTTGTGACAGTCTTACTTTGAAAACACAAGCATGTAGCATGTGATCCACCAAATGCTGTTTCAGCACTGATTAAATTAGAAGGCATTTCTTCTCTCTTTGATGAAAACCTGAGTCAGGTGCCTGCGATGTTTTTGAGATCAGAAGTGCTCACATATCTAAGGCTACTTTCACACCAGGGCAGGCGGGTGGCGGCGGTAAAGAGGCGCTATTTTTAGCGTTGCTTTACCTTAGTTTTAGTGGCGTTCCCCCATTTGTTTTCAATGAGAAGGGTGAATACACCGCTCCTACAGTGCTGCAAAGATGCGGCTTGCAGGACTTTTTTGACTGTCCTGCAAGTGCACCGCTCCAGTGTGAAAGCCCTCAGGCTTTCACACTGGAGAGGCTCTTTACAGGCATTACACAGGTGCTATTTTTAGTGCTGTAGCGCCTGTAATGCGCCTCAATGTGAAAGTAGCCTTAAAGGGGTTGTAAAGGTAAATGTTTTTCTATGCATTAAGGTGAAAAAACATCTGACAGTGCCTGCACCCCCAGCCCCCTCCCCCGTTTTACTTACCTCACCCCTCGAAAATCCCGCGCTCGCCTCCGTCGTCCTTTCCACCGTTCAGCCTGGCCGCTGATTGGATGGATGGAAAGCAGCGCAGCCATTGGCTCGCGCTGCTGTCAATCACATCCACTGACTCGGAGCGCCGGGGGGCAGGGCCGTGTGATACAGCGAGCGGCTATAGCCTCCGGCTGTATCACGGGAGCGCGCCCACAGATGCTTCTCACCATGCGAGGGAGCTCGCATGAACGTGAGAAGCACCTGCGGGAGGAAGCCGAGACAGCCGCCGAGGGACCCCAGAAGAGCAGGTTCGGGGCCACTCTGTGCAAAACGAGCTGTACAGTGGAGGTAAGTATGACATGTTTATTTTTTTTTAAATAACAATCACTTTACAATCCCTTTAAGCTAAAACTTTCTGATTACGTTTGGATAGAGAAGGGAATAGTCAGAAATTGGGACGAGCGAAATCGACGGCGTTTACCTTGCCAAAATTTTGAAGACAATCAGGAAATGTTGGCACTTTTAGCTTATGGTTAAATTATGGTGATTTCAAAGGTTCAATGGATCCTGAGAGTTTGGTAGGCCTCGTTCCACTATAGCAAATATATACTGCATGATGTTCCAATTGCCCGTTTCTTATAATGATTGATTGCTCATGAGTTAATCACTTATGATTACTAGTTTTCTACCCCAGACATTATGACTGCCTGTTTCTTGCTCATGTATTGTCACAACTGCCTGTTTTGTTTCCTCTGTATTGTAGCAATAGCCAGTGAAATGCCCTACACGCAGCCACACAGATATGAACCAAGGGCTTGTTCACAGATGAGATTGGGGGTGGTAAAACCACATGGTTGAGACAATTTTACCACCCCTACTGCTACCTCTTTAACTGCAGAGGCAGCAGTCAGGGTCATAAACATACTGTCACCACTGCTGGAAGTATACCACCAGGTGAATGGGGCCGTGCTGCAACCGCCGCACAACTGAATACATTGCATGCAGGTGTGGCATTGTGATGCTGAATTTAGGGGGTTAAAACAGGCTATGGAGGAGGCAACACATAACCTCTTAACCACTTCCCGACCAGCGCACGACGATGTACGTCGACAGAATGGCACGGGCAGGCATATTGGCGTACAGGTACGTCCAATATTCAATGCCGCCCTGCCATCGGGAGCGCGCTGCCGGCGGCGCGCTCCCGCGCTGGTCGGGACACCCGTGAGTCTGGTCGCGGGACCCGCGGACTCGATCGCCGCGGGCATCCCCGCGATCGTCTCACGGAGCGGCCGAATGGAGGAAATGCTGTGTAAACAACATTTCTCCATTCTGCCTAGCAACTAGTGACGCTGATCTCTGCTCCATGTGATTGGAGCAGAGATCAGTGTTCACTAAATGAAAGCCCAACCCCCCCACAGTTAGTAACACACCCCTAGGAACACTTAACCCCTACACTGCCACCCACTGGTTAACCCTTTCACTGCCAGTGTCATTTACACAGGAATCACTGCATTTATATAGCAGTGATTACTGTATAAATGACAATGGTCCCAAAAATGTGTCAAAAATGTCCGATGGGTCCCCCACAATGTTGCAGTCACAATAAAAATCGCTGTTCGCCGCCATTACTAGTAAAAAAAAAAAAATTATTAATAAAAATACTATAAAACTATCCCTATTTTGTAAACGCTATAACTTTTGCGCAAACCAATCAATAATCGCTTATTGCGATTTTTTTTTTTTACCAAAAATATGTAGAAGAATACGTATCGGCCTAAACTGAGGGAAAAAAATGTTTTTTTTTATATATTTTTGGGGGATATTTATTATAACAAAAAGTTAAAAATAATGCGTTTTTTTTTCAAAATTGTCGCTCTATTTTTGGTTAAAGGGGGAAAAAAATAAAAACCGCAGGGGTGATCAAATACCACCAAAAGAAAGCTCTATTTGTGGGAAAAAAAGGACGTCAATTTTGTTTGGGAGCCACGTCGCACGACCGCGCAATTGTCAGTTAAAGCGACGCAGTGCCGAATCGCAAAAAGGGGTCTGGTCTTTGACCAGCAAATTGGTCCGGTCTGCAAGTGGTTAAAGGAGTCCACCCGAAAAAAAAAATGATTATTAAAAGCCAGCAGCTATAAATACTACAGCTGCTGACTTTTAATGGACACTCACCTGTCCCAGGGTCCAGCGATGTCAGCGGCTGATCGATCTCTCGGCTGCTGCCGCCGCCATTCTTGGTGAGGGAATCAGGAAGTGAAGTGTTGCGGCTTCACTTCCCGGGTTCTCTACTGCGCATGTGCGAGTAATGCAGCACAATGGGAATGGTTCGCGCTGTCTCTGGGACCCGTGTGTGTCCCAGCAGACAGCGCGGCGAGACACGAAGAGGGATAGACTCCCGTGGGTGTAAATACCTGTCTTAGACGAGTATCTGCTCCCCCCTAAAAAGATGCCAACTGTGGCACCGGAGGGGGAGAGGGTTCCGATGAGCGGAAGTTCCACTTTAGGGTGGAACTCGGCTTTAACTACCTGTCAAAGGCCTCTGATATGAGCAACACATACATAAATAGGCACACATTCATAAATGCATATAAAAAACACACATATATATACACATTCAAATTGCAGGAAGGTCCCGCAGAATCCGGGATGGTTGGGAGGTACTGGTGCCAACATGTTCACCCACAGCTTAAATTGTGGCTGACTAAGCAGGCATTAATCTTTCAACCAGAGCCCCAGATAGTCAAAGAATAGAGTTATACTCCTTCCATACTCTTAAACAGTAGTCTCCAAACTGTGGCCCTTGGGACACTAATCCTCCCACTGACACCAACACTGAAGCACAATATTTCCTACTGATACCAATAATGGGGCACTATTCTTTTCAATGATACCAATGATGGGGCACGGCTTCTCCCCCTAATACCAAATGTGGCGATGTTTACTCCCACTGATGGCAGGAAAATTTCCACTACCGCTGGTAATGGTCCAGCCCCCCTAACGTCTAAGGGCTCCTTCACAGGGCCGTGTCCGTGTACCGAGCCCGCTCTGCTCAGCGGGGGATGGCTCAGTCGATCCCCGCTGAGCAGGCAGATGACAAGGTCCGTCTCTGCACACTGTGCAGGGACGGACCTGTCAGAGCTCTGCTCTCCCCTATGGGGGAAATCATATGAGGACGGACCGTAGAGTCCGTCATCACTCGATCCGATCCTCAGAGGGATGGAAAAGTAGGTCTATGGAGTGTCTGTTCAGGTCCGCCTAAAAAACTGACAGGCGGATCTGAACGGACAGTCAGAGTGAAAGAGGTCTTAAGGACAATAAACTGGCCCTTTGTTTATACACACATATAGTGCATACATAAATACACACACACTGTACATATAAACACACCTACATACACACACTTACAGTACACACACACACACATAACCTTTTTAAAAATTGTCAGTACTGTACGGCACTCCAACTGCCAGGTACTGCACTGAAGGGGGAGAACTCAGGACTCTCCCTTCCACTGTCCATATCCTGACAGAGCTCCCGCTCTACCCATGTACAGTTCGGTAGTGGATTAAGAGTTTGATCTGAATGGCTTTTTTCTATCATGATGCACCCCTGATGACCTCAGATGGCTCCAGCCTACAAACCCACACCAAAAGGGTGTTCTGTGCCCTGAGCCCACCCTTTTAAGCCAATTAGAGTAAGGTAACCAGATTTTCAAAATGAAATCCGAGGACATTTTATTTATTTTTTTTCATTGGCAAATGTATATATATATTTTATAAGCATATTTTCCTCAAATGATATATGCAGTGTACGTGGTATGTATTTATGGAATGATTGTATGATATATACATTTGTTCCCACATTTTGTCCAGGAAATAAAAAAAAGAAAGATACTTTTTACCACCATCAAGAGCACTGTGTATATTACAGGCCTCCCCTCATACCACCGTCCAGAGCACTGTGTACATTACAGGCCTCCCCTTATACCACACAATCCCACCCAGTCTGCACAGGGGGGAGAACAAAATGAGAAGGGAAAGAGGAAAAGCAAAGATGTCTGGTGAGAGAGGAGAGCTGTTCATGGAGCGGATGGCTCACTCACCAATTATGCCTCCCCTCTCAGGCTGGTTTTCACAGGTAGACTAAGCACCGTGCATGCATTGCTTGCAGGAGGCTGGGGTTGGGCGGACACCAATTTGAGGCAGAGTGAGGGAGGAGCCAGGAAGTGCTGATGGAACGGGCAACAGGTGATACAGCCCGACTCCTGGGCGGCCGACCGGAGCTAAAATGTGGAAGCGCCTGAGAATGAGCAGCTGAAAATAGTGCCATGGCTGCTGCGGCGCCAATCCGGGGACATGTTCGGTCCGGGGAGAGCTCCCCTCATCCGGGGACTGTCCCCAGAAAACAGGGGGGTCAGCCTAAATTAGAGCCTCAGGCTCTAATCATGTGCTTAAAAAAAAAAAACATTGAAACGCTCTGCAAATAGATTAGGGGCAGGGCGCATGGATTAGAGGGGCAATGCCTTTATGGAGCAGCCACCGCTGATGAAAAGCAGAGGACAGATCAATTGTGACACCTAATGCTGAGCAAAAGTTTTTCCAGAATTTTTAAATAAACTGCACTCCTCTGACAGCTACCATAATAACCGTCATTTCTTTTGGGGGAAATAAAATTGACCACAAAGTCCATAGAAATTGACCCCCATTGTCTCGATGGAACAGGGTGTGTCTGGAGCAACCCCAAAGAAGAAGATCAGTGTCTTATGTGCACAGATCAGGCACAAGGCTACATATTGTGCATTGTGGTTTTTATCAGTTTTTAATAAAATGGTTTCACATGATGCAGCGCTTTTTGTTTCTTATTTACGGTCTCGAGCAAGAATGATGGTGGTCCAGGAGAGGAGAGTGGATTGGTTTAACCCCATGGTGGCTGAAAAAGAGTTGCATTGGACATACAGTATGAAATGACGGTGAAAGCTTGATGTTATTTGTTTTTAGTGTGGAAGGTGGAGGAAGACACAGTGTGGACACTGGAAGGGGAGAAGAGTATCCTGCTTGAAGCACTAGCACTTTGTTATATGAATTTTGTTTTGCACATGAACTTTGCACTAGAAATATCTTTTGCATGAGACACTTTATTAAGTATATGAATGCATGGGACAATTTACTTAATATATTGTCAAAGCCCTTCAACCAAGACAGATATGAACCACATAAACACGCCACAAGACTTACAAGATAACATAGATCGGAGCTGTGCCCTGGTCGGCTGGCCAGTATGCCAAAAAAAAAAAAAGAGGCATACCCAAAGATAAGTAATGGTTGATTGTAGAGAGAAGTGTGCTGAGAAGTGCCCTGAAAAGGGGAATGGGAGGGAGGATATTGCTACGGGAGCCGTGGGCTATGGGAACATAATGGATCGAAACAACTATACTTGATACAAAGAAATGGTTACAAATCCTACCTGCGATAGTGAGCAAGACTTTGCTCGGCGAAAAACCAGGAACGGAGAAGGTGCAACACTGGAATTTGGACACACAACTCATGAACACAAAGCGAGTTGGGAAGAGTCGGCCTAGTGACGTAATGAATCGCGCACCGGTACCGACAAAGCCCACAGGTTAGTGGTCTGCTTAACCACTTGAGATCCGCGCTATAGCCGAATGACGGCTACAGCGCGGATCTCCTTTTCCGGGACTACGTCTATTGACGTAGTCCCGTGCACGAGCGTCCTGCGCGCCCCCTGAGGGGCGCGCGCAGCACGCTCTGTGATCGGCGAGTCTACGAGACTCGCCTGATCACCGATCCGTGCAAGGGGTCGATCCCGACCCCTTATCACGTGATCAGCTGTCAGCCAATGACAGCTGATCATGTGATAGAACGGAGCCGGTAATCGGCTATTATTCCTCCTCGTGCTGACAGCGCGAGGAGAAAAAAAAAAGCCGATCACCGGCGGCCGTGATCGGGACATCAGTCCCGATCACAGCCAGCCCTGCCGGTGCCCACCTGCCCCCTGCCAGTGCCCACCTGCCCCCTGCTTTGCCTGCCTAAATAAAAAATGTGCCCCCCCTGTCAGTGCCACCCAGCAGTGCCCACAGTGCCACCCAGCAGTGCCCACAGTCTGCCTCAACAAAGGTGCTGCACCCCAGTGCCACATATCCGTGCCCAGAAGTGCCGCCCATCAGTGCCCAGCAGTGCCACCTATCAGAGCCACCTATCAGTGCCCATCAGTCCCATCTATCAGTGGTACCTATCAGTGCCCCTTAGTGCCACCCATCTGTGCCACCCATCCGTGCCATCTTATCTGTGCCCGTCTTTGCCCATCAGTGCCACCTTATCTGTGCCCGTCGGTGCCGCCTTATCTGTGCCTATTAGTGCCGCCTTAACTATGCCTATCAGTGCCCACCAGTGCACCCTATCAGTGCCGCCTCATCAGCGCACTTCAATGAAGGAGAAAAATGACCTGTTTGCAAAATTTTATAACAAACTATTAAACATGATTTTTTTTTTTTTTTTGCATCTTTTTTTGTTTGTTTAGCAAAAAATAAAACTCCCAGCTGTGATTAAATACCACCAAAAGAAAGCTCTATTTGTGGGAAAAAAATGATAAAAATGTCATTTGGGTACAGTGTTGTATGACCGCGCAATTGTCATTCAAAGTGCATCAGCGCTGAAAGCTGAAAATTGGTCTGGGACTGAGGGGGGTTTAAGTGCCCAGTAAGCAAGTGGTTAAATACCCCCCAGACTCCTCCCATAAATTCAGGCCACCATACTGACCTTCTTATATATACACACACATTTTAACACTGGTAAAACCCCCACCCAGCCATTAATCTGCTATAGGCCGGGCATGGACACAGAGTACAACATTGATCAGGGTAAAGAGCCGATGACGTAGGCTTTTTACCATCTGATCTGCTGATCAGTGTCCAATTGTAAACAAATGGCAGTTATTGACATTTCCTTTCCTCAGCGCTGTCAGTGTCTGAGGAAAGGAAAGCCAATAACCGGCTTTCCCGTTACAGTGCCCATCAGTGCAACATATTAGTGTCCATCAGTGCAGCATATCAGTGCCCATCAGTGTTGCCTAATCAGTGCCACTTCATTAGTGCCCATCAGTGCAGCCTCTCCAGTGCCCATCAGTAAAGTAGAAAAAAAATTACTTATTTGCAAAATTGTACGGAAACCAAGAAAATGGTTTCTTTACAACAGGAATGAAGGAAAAGGTACCGGTTACTTACCGGTAGCTGTCTTTCTGGGAAATCTTCCAGGACGGCACACCTGAGAGATGAGAGGCTCCTCCCTACAGTAAACACAATCAATCGACAGCTGTTTTAAGTCCCCACCCTTCCCCTTGATCCTCAGTTTGTAGAGAAGTAACTCCTGAACCTGGTTCACAAGGGAAATCTTTCCTCATAGGTACTCACCTTCTAGTGTTCTACAATTTTCCCTCCTCCAATGGGCGGGAAGTAGGCCTGCTGTCCTGGAAGATTTCCCAGAAAGTCAGCTACCGGTAAGTAACTGGTACCTTTCTCAAGTCATCTTCCAGGACGGCACACCTGAGAGGATAAACAAGTACCTCAGGCCTACCTTAGGGTGGGGCCACTGCAAGACCCTCTTGGCGAACCTTGGTTCTGCAGTGAGCTTTACCTCCACTCCATATGCTCATATGTTTGATGAAGGTATCTTTCATACGGCTGATCTGCAGGTCTGCTCCACAGATGTCCCTGCCTTTTCCGCTTCGGATGCAGTATCTAGGTGAAATGGGCTCTTAAAGATGGAATCAGAAAACATGTTAAACTTGTAGGTTAGCAATGTTGCCTATCTCACACATCTAACAACCATGGCCTATTGTGCCTGTAGGTGCTACTTGGAACCACTAAAAAGATAAATAAGAGACCTGTGTAAGACAAGGACACTACATTAATCAATAAGAGGGCCTGTCTTAACACTACCCTGTTCAGGGAAAAAAAACTGCAAAAAAAAGGGGGGGCCCTGACAGACAACTTTTTTGTTCCTTTTTATCTTTATGTCAGCAAAGACTAAAGGGAAGCCTACTTAAGGGTAATAGATTAACAGAAGCTTGATCCCTGGGTTTAAGGCATGCCCAATCTATGTCTTTACTTACGCCTGAGAGCCTACTTCAGGAGATTAAAGTCCCTAGCAGGAGTAGACTACCCATATTGCTACGTCTAGTTTTGCTAAAAGGGCGAAATGAAGGCCATGCACTGCGCCGAAACCTATTCGATCGGGTATACATCTTTATACTTCAGCCTCAGGCCCTAATACTTCTATGAACAGAACTCTCCAAGTTCTTACTAAACAGGGCGATTTATTATCCCCTTCCTCCAGTGTCCCATAACCCTACAGGGCTTCAACCCTAGGAAATGGTTCTGGCATCCCTGAATGTAAGGGGTTGAGGTTTTCTGACATGTGGCATCTGCAGCCCGAACTCCTGGCCCCTCCATGGAAAAGAAGGCTGAAATACAAAAGGTGATACATGTATTATTAATATCACAAATAAAATGATCATAGATTGTGGGCACGGCACAATAGATTTAGACAGAAAGGACACAAGCATAGACAACAATGTTGTGTGCCTGAGTGTGACTAGCTAAACCCATATATCAAATATGGGAAGAGACCCAAATCTGAACCTCAATGTAGACAAACAGTCCTCACAGTCTGGTTTTCTGATGTGCTGCCAAGACGTAAAAACATTAAGACACAAGCAAACCCTAAATGCTGCGTATTTCTTTAGTGCAGCTAGCTAGGTCATAACTGATATATAAATACAGAAAGGACAGAAACCCCCTTTACTGTTGTGTTTTACTGATGTACAGCAAAACAAGGCTATAAATATAAAGACAGAAAGACCCAAACTTCTATGTTGTGTATTTCTGACAAACCACCAAATACAGTTATAAGATCAATATGAACAACTCCCGTGTTGTGCATTTCTGCTATGCGGCAGGGTAAAATATGGAACACAAGACAATCCTTTCTGTCATGCACTTCTGTAGTGTAGTTCAGATAGAACCAACACTGAGAAAGGACACAAGCAACCTACAGCATTGTGTTTTTCTGAAACAGAAAGCACCAACAAGCTTCAATCTTGAGTATTTCTGCTGTGCAACAACATAAAAGCAGACACTGAGGAAAAAGACAGACAGCCTTTACAGCTGCAATCTTCCTGGTCTGCTGCAAAATAAAACAATAACACCATGATGAGTATTCCTGCTGTGTAGCAAAACCTCAATCAGAAGGGACAGATAAGTTTAGGGTTCCCACACCCGTGCGACCCAACCTGCGACTTGGGACTGCAAGACACATGAGAAGTCATACACTATGGCTTCCAATGGGTACCATTTGTGTCTGTGCGACTCCAGCAGTCCCTGATTCCTGGATCCACAGACCTCAAGATTACACAGGTCGCAGGGAAAAAAATAGAAATTTTCAGGTCGAACAAGTAAGGGATCCCCAATGATGTGACTGCCTGGAGGATTGCAGCCAACAAACCCCTGCTGTGTATCCCTAAGATGCAGAAAGGTAGATCGATGAGAAACACTGCTCACTGCTGTGCCTGATATACAAATGACAAGGCAGTGAATATAGGACATACAGGACACAAACATTCAATCTTTGTGTATGTCTGATGTGTAGCAATATACCAATACTGAGCAGAGATGCCACCATCCTCACTGTGTCTCTCAGCTGAGCAGCAAAAACAAAAAAAATCTGAAAAAGACAAGCAATCTTCACTGCTGTGTCCTTTCTGATATGCAGCCAATAAGGCAGTATATGCAAGACATAAAAAGGACAGACAGCCTTCAATCTTGTATATGTCTGATGTGCAACAATATAACAATTCTGAATAGAGATAGCACATTCATATTGAAGCGATTTGGCCTTGCGACTCAACATGTCAAATCGCATGGCTAAAATCAGCACAACACCACTTTGTGGTGCTACACGGATTACCAAAGGCAGTATATGTACTACACCTGGCAGGGGTTCAATTTGTATTTCTGCTATGTAGCCCAACAAATTCGAACCATCAATTTTCACTGCTGCCTTTCTGATAAGGCTGTAATACAGGACACAAAACCCCACAGACCTTAATCCAGTATATGTCTGATGTGCAACAATAAAACACTCTGAATAGAGATAGCACATCCATATTGAAATGATTTGTCATGCGACTCAACATGTCAAATTGCATGTTTAAACTCGGCAGCCATTGCCGTTAATAGCACTGTCTGAATCAGCACAACGCCACTCAAATCAGGCCATCAGACTTCACTGCTGCCTTTCTGATAAGTAACCAACAAGGCAGTAAAACAGGACACAAAGCCCCACAGACGGACCTCAATCTTGTGTATGTCTGATGTGCAGCAATAGAACCATTATGAGTAGAGATGTCACCAGACTCAATGATGTGCATTTCTGCTGTGAAGCACAAAACCAGAAAGTACAGACCGCCTTCACTGTTGTATTTTTCTGATCTGTAGCCAAACAAAGCAGTACCTTTAGGATATAAAGGACAGCAAACAAGCTTCAGTGTAGCACATTTCTGATCTACAGCAATATAGCCCTTATGAGCAGAGATGTCACAAATCTCAATGTGTATTTCTGCTGTGCCACAAAAACATCCCAGCAAGGACAAACCTTCACTACTGAGGTATACTGGTGTGCAGCCAATGAGGAGTCATGGTCTATCCCTTTATGAAATAACCAACAGGTAATTTATTTCATAGGCATAGCCTGTGCTGTAGATACTAAACCTTCACCACCAGTGAAGGAACAAATCCTAAAATGGTTGGACACCCTACTATAGTAGTTGTAGTCTTACCTTACCTCCATAGACTGAGCAAACGCTAGCCAGCTCATACCCAGGTGGTGCTGATTAGCAACTAAAGTCTCAATGAGCCAAGCCCTAGAGACCAATTTAAGACAGCCTCTAGAAGAGGTGGTGACCAATTAAGCCTGGGGGTAAATAGCTATTTGCAGGCTTCAAACAAGCAATTATGTAGCTCTTGCGTAGGTTTGCACAGAAAATCCTCAATTAAAAGGATGTAGGAAGCAATCTATGGTGAATCGCCCTTAGATCTGCCACTGAGTGGATTGTAGCCCAAACCAATAAATAAAAAAGTTTCTTCTTACCTCCTACACTTTTAATATAACCACAGTGTAAAGGTGGAGTGGGAGGTTGGAGCTTATGAAAGTTACCTATAACAAGCAACCCCCAAAAGGAGGATCTGTCACAAGGGAACCCCTACTGTGCCATACAGAAGCTTGGTCCCTGCCCATCCTTCAATGTTAGGTCAGCTTTTAAGCATCATGAAGCAACTTCATATTCCTAGCAGCTGGGCTAATAAGGCCGGTAACCCAGTGCACCTGCTGACCAGGGGAGCTTCTGAATCCACCAACCACTGCCCAATTAATAACTTGTTCAGTGGTATACCTGGCCTGTAAGTAACTTTGTATCTACCAGGTCCCCTCTGTACGCTATATTCATCCCTACTAATGTACCACAACTGGGAATGTAGGGAGAGGCTGGCAACCTACTGCTGCGATAACCACAGTGTCTCTGCTGTAAGAGGGAGCTGTGGCTGGTGGTTTTAGCAGTGGCGTCTGGGCTATTTGTATCCAGACCCCAGGTTCTGCACTGCACCAGTCAGTATATACACGGGGAAGGGGGAGCAATGGCCTACCTACCTCTTTCCGATCTGAGGTGGTTTAGGCACACTCGTTCCTCTGCACCACCTGTCCACCATACAGCTTCTCTGATGTAAGAGGGAGCTGCAGCTGGTGTTTTTAGCAGAAGCTTAAGGGCTATTTGAATCCAGACCCCAGGGGAGATTATCTCAAATGCCCAGATACCCTCTGGCTGGAATTGGGGATTTTTCAGCTAAATTCCCACGGCAAAAGGAAAGTACTCACCGTTGTCGTCTTCCTCTTTTTGCCACAGCCAGCGGGCTTGCTTTTCCATCCTTATGGTCCACACGCAAGGAGGATAGCCGCCAATGTGCCCCCCCCCCCCCCAACTACTGTCCCCATAGGGAGGTGCCAGGTTAGGCTGTGTCCTGCACTGTACCAGTCAGTCTATACACATGGGGGGGGGGGGGGGCAATGCCTTCCATTCCTCATTCCCATCTGAGGTGGTTAAGGCAGACATCCACTGTAGTAAACTGGTGCCTCCTCGCTCAAGCGAAAGGTGGATGTGGGCGCCTGCTCCTACTGACTCTCAGCTTTCCCTCCTGGGTAAGAAAGCCGCCGCCATTTTCCCAAAGTTTGAAAATGACGCGGGTGCTTGTTGCCACGCCCTCTCCGGCAGCCCACGCGAGCAACCGGGGACACGATCCCCTTGGAAAGAACCGATGGCCAGCACCCCCGTCTGAACAGCCACCTGTACAGGTAAGGAGGGGAGACAGGATAATGGCCCCTGAAGTTCTGGGTACACCACTGTACCCAGGGTCCTTCAGCTCTCAGGGGGGCTCTTCCAATTTCTGCTGCTCCCCCTGAGGAAAAGATAGGGGAACCCCCCAGGAAGGACAAGAATATCCTACCAGACCCAGAGGCTTCCCAAGCTTGTGGTCCGGCTCCAAGGGGGAGACCACCAGCCCCAGGCTTCGGGTCATTTGGAAAAATAACAAACAGTTTCGCTGTGTAGGGAGAAACACAATCAAAAACTGAGGATCAAGGGGAAGGGTGGGGACTTAAAACAGCTGTCGATTGATTGTGTTTCCTGTAGGGAGGAGCCTCTCATCTCTCAGGTGTGCCGTCCTGGAAGATGACTTGAGAAAACATGTTTTTTATTTCCAAAATTTTGTTATTTTTTCGTTTGTTTAGCAAATAAAAACTCAATGGTGATTAAATATCACCAAAAGAAAGCTCTATTTGTCTCAAAAAAATGATAAAAAATTTCATATGGTTACAGTGTTGCATGGTCGCGCAATTGTCATTTAAAGTGCGAGAGTGCTGAAAGCTGAAAATTGACCTGGGCAGGAAGGGAGTGAAAGTGCCCGGTATTGAAATAGTTAAGGAGATGAACTTATGGACACTGGTAGAGCGCAGTCACCATTATGTTTTTTTTTACATGGCAGAGACTTTTTTTCTTTTTTTTTTTACAATTTAACAAGGCCACATAGCGTTTGACATCTTTCTTGTAACCAGGCCACCAAAAGGAATGTGATAAAAATTCCCCTATCTTAGAAACCCCAAAATGCCCAGCAAGTTTTGGGTCATGAACCAACTTGAGGATTTCAACCCAAGCATATTCAGGTACATAGAGACAATGCCCCTGAATCCAAGACTTTCTTATAAGCAAGCCTAATGTCCTTAGGGAGATGATTGAGAAGTGAGTCATTATTATACTCATCTTTGAGAAGATTCAAGAATGTCTTCAAACTTGTGGTGGCCCCTACAAAGTTATTTTGAGGCACAATCATACATTCGTAGTTGCTTTCCAGGAGGGGCCAGCCAATATCTGCAACAAGACATCAGCCTTAAAATTTCTTGACTTAGGTCAATGCAAGGTAATAAAATTGAATCTGTAAAAGAACAGCAACCAATTTCTTGGCAGAACAAATTCATTCTAGATTTTTATGATTAGTTAGAACAGTTACATGATAATTAGCCCCTTCCAGCAGCTTGCTTACTTGCCAGCAACTCCTTATTCCCAATGTCATCATTCTTTTCAGCTGAAGACCTTAAGGGAGACTAATAAACACAAGGATGAAGCTGCATCTCTTCGCTGAAAAAGAATAGCTCCCATGATCAAAGGTAGTACAGGATTGGGATGTACCAATATTTGTACTGAAATAAAAAGTCTTTAGCTTCATAATTGGTTCTATCACCTTAGAGAAGTTTCTTAGGAATTTTCTGTAGAATCTAGCAAATCCAACAAATCACTATTTCCTTAACGTTTCTAAGGTGCAGGCCAATCCACCACTGCTTTGATCTTCCTGGGATCGATGCTCATTCCTTCTGGAGAAATAATGTATCCCAGGAACTGGATTTGGGCTTGTTCAGACTCACATTTCTCCAGTTCGATGTAAAGTCTGTTCTTGCACAATCTCTCAAAGACAGTTCAAACATGCTTGCGATGCTTCTCTAGATCAGCGTTTCTCAACCTTTTTCCAGTCGTGGCGCCCTTAAAAAGTATTTTTAATCTTGAGGCACCCCAGTCCAAGGCTTGGTTCACGTTACTGTGTGTCGCGGAACATGTGCAAAATCGTGCGTGTTCCTGACACACAGACAAATGCTCTTCTCTTTAGGGGGTGCCATTCATTTTTAATGGTACCACACACATTGGAAAGCGTGGGGTGCTTTTGGTGCAGTGCAATAATAAATAAAAAAAGTCGAGGACTTCTTCTTTCCCTGCATTTTTGTGGGTAGGGAAGCCCACTGAAATTAATGGGCTGCCCTACATGCAGCCACACAGATTTGAACCAAGGGCTTGTTATCATGTCAAGTTGGAGGGGGTGTTAAAACCACATGGTTGAGCTGTTTTTGGGCTGCAGAGGCAGCAGCTGGGGGTGTACACATGCTGTGGTTGCAGCTGAAGGTATACTCAGGGTGAATCAGGGTTTACTGCAACTACCCCGCAACTGTGTGCATTGCACGGTTGTGGTGTAGTGATGCTGCATTAAAACAGGTGGTGAGGAGGCAACATAATGAATCTTTACTGCCTGTCAAATGCCTCTGAAAAGCAATCTGTGCATGGATTGCTTTTCAGAGGAGCAACAGTCCTTTCTGCTATCACAAAGAAGTCCTACAAAAGCAGTTCTGATTTTACAGGAATGGGGGAGGGGTCAGGATTAAAAAGAAAATACAGAAACATGCACACACACGTACATACACTATGGTTGCCACCTCATCCCTTTAAACCCAACACATATCAATTAACACAGGTTCTGTGGCCGATTAGGTCGTAATTAAACTCACTTGGTGCCTTATCTGCATTTAATTAGCCTCAGAACCTGTGTAATTCAAAGGTGTTGGGGTTTAAAGGGATGAGGTGACTCCAACAGACACATGAGCACACACATGTACAAACATACACACATGTATGAAGCCCTTTTAAAATGAATCTCTGCAAAGACATGCTGGTAGATGAATTGGCTTCTGTCTAAATTGGCCCTGAATGTGAGTTAGGGACCTTAGATTGTAAGTTCTTTGAGGGCAGGGACCAATGTGAATGTACAATGTATATGTAAAGCACTGCGTGAATTGATGGCGCTATATAAGTACCTATAATAACAATAGCTTCTAGCACAGTACCTTTCCAGTGTCCTCCTTTTGCCGGGTACTGCACTGTAGGGGGAAGCAGAGAGCACAGCACTCTCCCAGGCACTTTAATTTCACTCTGCTGAGGTTGATGGAGCTTCTCACAGTGCTGCTGTATATGTAGCGCACTACTCCCTTGGGAGCTGCTGTGTAGTTCATACCATACTGCCAACATGCATTCGTTCTTCCACCCCTCATGATTCACAACAGATACAGTTAATAAAGTTGAACAGGTAACGTTTATTCCTTCTGCTGTAGTCAATGTGTAATGGTGGTGGTAGGAAGAATGAGCTGCCTCCACCTCCTAGTTCCTCTGAGTAGCTAGATCCCTTTCCCTTAGCGAACTGACCAGCGCTCCTCTGAAAACCACCTTGGTAACTGGATGCTGGAGGCCTCACCTGCCCATCTCGCCTCCTGTGATCCTCCCCAGGCCAAGTGTAGATGATACCCCGGTCTACACTGTCCGCTTTGCAGCTACTTCCCGATCCTTGAATATTGGACCATCCCAGCTGGGATGCCTGGATTAATTCCCCAGGATTTCTGGAACGTCTTGATGTGCTGAGACCACCCAGCACTGAGGCCTCTGAAACTCCAGGTCTTTGAGCCTACTCCTTGGAGTTACATTTTGGCTGCTTCACTGAACTCAGTTTCTTCCCATCCTCCCCTAGGAAGCATTTGACCTCAGAATATATATCAGTCCTACAAAGTAATGATTGGGCCAGGGGCCATATACACTGCCTGCACTCCCCTACTTTCTAGAACATTCTTGGGGAAAGCAAGGGAGGGTTTTCCCAGGGCACAATACAGGTGGTCACACCCCCCCTCTATTCTACCACTCCTCCCAAACCAAATTAACCCATCAGGCCTAAACAAACAGTGTAAGGCACTGGCAATTTCACTTCTTATCTCTAACCTGTTAGCACCCACCTAAAGGTGGTGGGCACTACATATAGTTCGGCAGGGGATCGGGAGATGGGGCTCATCTGACAGCCCTTCTCTTCCCTGATCCCACGGCACACCTGAGAACCTCTGACGGCACACTGGTTGAGAAATGCTGCTCTAGATTATCAGAAAAGACGAGAATATTATCCAGATGCAATCACTAACTGGCCCAACAGGTCTAGAAAAACATCTTTGATGAAGTGTTGAAAAGCTGCAGGAGTGTTGCAAAGGCCAAAAGGCATAACCAATAGACAATGTAACAGTAGTAGCTGAAACACACAAAAGTGGGTGGGTTGGGAGTGGGACACCCACAAAAAGAACCAGGAATTGTGGTTCGAAGATCTCACTGTGGTAATTCACCAGATATTAGAAGCCAGGGGCTGACTTAACCGACCAGGGGATCCACCCGAAAGAAAAATATCCCTTTATTGTGGATGTGCCTTTAAGAGATAAAACATTGAAGAGCTCGCTCTGTTTTCCATAACCAGCTCTTATCGTTTGACCTTAATGCAAGAATTCAATATTCCCAATAAGCCCAGAGGCAGCTTTTACATCTGGCTAAGATATGTATCAGGAAGTGGCGTGTGCAGACTAAAGAATAAGACATCTCTGGCCTCACCTATGAGGCAATAAAAGAGGAACGAATACATGCAGATCGTACAAAAATGGCCTTACCCAGCTGATCACCATTATTCCCCATGAAGAGACCAGCAATGTATGCATCTGCTCGCCCATCAATATTCACATTGTGACCAAACGTCACCCCTGATTATGTCCTTATATTTCTACAGAATCTCCTAACCACCATGTGATGGCTATTAGGCCTTGTTCGCACATTAGTGCGCCTGTGGAGGGCCATGTTTACCTGCATGAGGATGCAAACTGTTCCGTGCATCCTCATGAATTGCATGAATCTATATATGGCTGCTGCTGCCTCCCCCTATTCAGGCGTCGGCCCCTTTTCAGGTGCCGGGCGCCTGAATTACAGCAGCGGGGAGTGTTTTTAAAGCACCTGATTATAGTCATAGGCTCTGATAGGCGTCAAAAAAGGTGACCTGTGAGAACCATGACACTCAGTTGTGTCAGGAAAGTGAATACTCATTTGCTTTTCTAACACTAAACCGCCTCTCCACCAATCAGGTGCTCAGATCTGTTCCATGTCACCTGATTGGCTGAAATGACAGGCGTTGTGATTGGATGCTTATCAGGCGTCCAATCATAGCAGAGGATGGGAGAAGACATCGAGGAGCTGTCCCACCGCCACCAAGACAGGGTAAGTACAGACGGCAGGCAAGGGGCACACTGGCAGCATTTGATATGGCACAGTGAGGCTGAATTTGATGGGGCACAGTGAGGCTGCATTTGATGGGGCACAGTGAGGCTGAATTTGATGGGGCACATTGAGGCTGAATTTGATGGGGCACAGTGGGGGCAATTATTGGGCACAGTGGCTGCATTTGATGGTACAGTGAGGCTGCAACAAAAAAGAAGTCAGAGCATCATGATCCGACATGAGGTGCGACTTGTGTGCTGAGGATGAAGGGGGACCCCAGCCAAAATAAATTGGTGTGGGGGTTCTGCCCTTCGGACAATACCAGACCCTTCAGTCTGGTATGGATTTTAAGGGGAACCCTCATCGCCAAAAAAACGGTGTGGGGTCCCCCAAAAATCCATACCAAACCCTTTTATTGAGCACGCAGCCTGGCCAGTCAGGAAAGGGGGTGGGGACGAGCGAGTGCCCCCCCCCTCCTGAACCGTCCCAGGCCGCATGCCCTCAACATGGGGGGGTAGGTGCTTCGAGGCAGAGGGGCTGACTTCGGGGGTCTCTTCCTTCTTCTCCGTGCTTTCCAGCCCCTTCTGCCAGGCTCCTCCGTTATCTTCTGCTCTTTTGCTAGCAGTGGCCCAGTCTTCTCCGTCGCCTTCTTCCCTCTTCTCTTCTTCCGATGTTGACACGATCCTCTCTCCCACTGAAATGCCAGGAGCGAGGTGCGCAATGACTTATATTGGCGTGGGGCGTGGTCACCGGGTGATGTCACCAGATCACATCACCCAGTCACCACGCCCCACGCCAATAATATAAGTCATTGTGCACCTGGCATTTCAGGGGGAGAGAGCATTGTGTCAACTTTGGAAAAAGAGAAGAGGGAAGAAGGCGACGGAGAAGACCAGGCCACCGCTAGCAAAACAGCAGGCAAAATAGCAGAAGATAGCAGAGGAGCCTGGCAGAAGGGGCCAGAGAGCGCAGAGAAAAAGGAAGAGACCCCTGAAGTCGGAAGAGACCCCCGGAGCTGCCAGATTGCCAGGCTCCCAGATTCCGATAAGCCCCCCGCCCGCAGACCCCGACAACCAATAGCCAGTGGTTGTCGGGAAGAGGCCCTTGTCCTCATCAACATGAGGACAAGCTGCTTTGGGGTGGGGGGGGCTCAGAACCCCCCTGCCCCGAAGCACCTGCCCCTCCATGTTGAAGGCATGCGGCCTGGTATGGTTCAGGAGGGGGGGGGGGGGCGCTCGCTCGTCCCCTCCCCCTTTCCTCACCGGCCGGGCTGCGTGCTCAGATAAGGGATTGGTATGGATTTTTGGGGGGTCCCCATGCCGTTTTTTTGGGCGAAGGGGGGGGGGGAATCCCACACCAATTTTTTTTTTTTTTTTTTTGGCAGGGGTTCCCCTTCGGGTAGAAATGTAGCAGAATACATTTTGGCCTACATTTATAAAGAGAGATTATTTGTTTGCAACATTTTATTACAGAAAAGCAGAAAAACACTTTTTTTTCTCCCAAAGGAAAAATCCTTGTTTGCACACGAAACACTGTATGTTTTGTCTTGTGCATTTTGCATTTCTGACCTTGGATGGTCATCTATTTTTCCACTGTTTTCGATCTTGGAAAATGTTTTCTGAAATTTCTTAAAAAAAAAAAATTTATTTAGAAAAAAAACTTAAAACCCCAGTGGTGCTTAAATACCACTAAACAAAAAGCTCTATTTGTATGAAAACAATGATAAAAATTTATTTTGGGTACAGTGTTATATGACCGCACAATTGTCATTCAAAGTGTGACAGCGCTATAAGCTGAAAATTGGCCTGGGCAGGAAGTGGGTGAATGTGACTGGTATTGAAGTGGTTAAAGAGGCATTCCACGCATAATTGATATATTATAGTCTAGTGGCCTGAGTCAGCTTCTGGTTTCTTATACACTATATTACCAAAAGTATTAGGACACCTGCCTTTACACACACGTGGACTTTAATGGCATCCCAGTCTTAGTCTGTAGGGTTCAATGTTGAGTTGGCCCACCCTTTGCAGCTATAAGAGCTTCAACGCTTCTGAGAATGCTGTCCACAAGGTTTAGGAATGTGTCTATGGGAATGTTTGACCATTCTTCCAGATTCTTCTGATGTGGGCGAGAAGGCCTGGCTTGCAGTCTTTAATTCAACCCAAAGGTGTTCTGTTGGGTTAAGGTCAGGCCAGTCAAGTTCCTCCTCCCCAAACTCACTCGTCCATGTCATCATGAACTTTGCTTTGTTCCCTGGTCCAAATCATTTGGTGGAGGGGGGATTATGGTGTGGGGCTGTTTTTCATGGGTTGGGCTTGGCCCCTTGGTTCCAGTGAAGGGAACTGTTAGGCTAAGTTTACACTGGCATTAACCACTTCAATACTTGGCACTCCACCCCCCCCCCCCCCCCTCTTTCCTGCCCAGGCCAATTTTCAGCTTTCAGCACTGTCGCACTTTGAATGACAATTGCACGGTCATGCAACACTGTACCATATGAAATTTTTATCTTATTTTTCACATAAATAGAGCTTTCTTTTGGTGGTATTTGATCATCACTGGCATTTTTATTTTTTGCACTACAAATAAAAAAGACCATAGCCCTTTGTAGGGTGGCCTTGACTTACTGGGCTTACCGGTTACCTCCGCTTGGCTTGTTCTTCCACGTCTAGGGGTTCCCAGGGTTGATACCCAACAACTTGGACGCTGACACCAATAAAGTCCTTTTGGAAGGTTTTATTTTGCAGTGATAACATCCAATAACACAGTCTCATATAGGAACAGAGGGCAAGGGTGAAGAACTCAGGCACCCTGAACTGCAGAAAAACAAAGTCTCTAATTCTACCCAGAGAGTAGCCACTCGCAGCTGGGTGCTTCAAGGCTGAACAGATCTCTAGCCAGAGATCGTGGCAATCAGCACGTTGATTCAAACGAAACAATCCTATGAAGGTGTACAAGTTGTAACTAAGAGTGAACAGGAACCTTTTTCTTCAGTATTTGGAACGTTCTCTGTCTCCTTAATAGTACTGGAAAAAGCGTGGATTCGTCAATGTCCTTCCCAACACAGTAACCAGGCACTTCTCAGGATGCCACTTGTCGGCCCTCCTCCGAAGATTCCTCACCCGGTCACTTCCACGAGCTGTGGTGCCCCTACAAGCCAAGAGCACACCCGAACACCTTGAATCCTCCCTCAGTTACTGCGCCTTGGACCAGCCGGTTCCAAGACTCGGGAACAGACGGATCCCTACCCCAGACCAGACGGGTCTATTGGGGGTAACCAACAGAAGCATGTTGCGGGATGTTGAACACCCCGTGACCGGGACCCCTCGCGGGGCTACCCCGGTCCTGGAAACAAGAACAGATCACACGGGCCTCAAAAACTGCTCTCCCTAAACACGTGACCCCAACATCTTAAGTACCCCTTCCCAGAGTCCTCAGCGAGGCTCGGCACACCCGCTGATTGGTTCCGAGAAGGCTGATGCCTAAACATCCAACCAGACCCGGTTCTGGCCTGTCATGTGCACCTCACTACACACAAGACCAGGCAGAACTTCTAACACAGCCCAGCCAAACTAATGTCAAAGTCAACCTACATAATTAACCATCAGAACCCCTACTGTTCTGAGGCAAAACTAAATTTACACCTGTATGGCACTTTGTCCAAAATGTCATCCGCTACACTAAAAATTGTGGAAAAATGTATTTGTTTCGGTTTACAAAATGTTGTAAATAGTTTCTCCTTTACTGGCGGGCACTGATGAGGCAGCACTCATGGGCACTGATGAAGCGGCGCTGATGAGGAGGCACTAATATGCAGCACTGATGGACACTGATAGGTAGCACTGATATGCAGCTCTAAAGGGCACTGATAGGCAGCACTGATAGGCAGCACTGATGAGGAGGCACTGACTGGCATTACTGATGGGCACTGACTGGCATCCCTGATGGGCACTGATTGGCATCACATGTGGTTACAGGTGGGAACTGATTGGCATTACTGGCAGGCACTGGTGGGCATCGCTGATGGGTCTGCCCTGATTATCAGCACATACCCCTCCTGTCAGGAGAGCCACTGATTGGCTCGCCTCTACCCATGCCTTGTCAGCGTGAATGGAGGAAAGCTAATGAATGGCACTCCCTGGTTACCATGTGATCAGCTGTGATTGGATACAGCTGATCACCTTGTAAACAGCCTACGTCATAGGCTCTTTACCTATATTGGAGATGCAGTGTGTTAGACCGACACTCCGCACCACCGATCGCCACATGCACGAGCAGCTTATCCCGCTGGACGTCATTCTGCTATAGGCCGGACGGGATGTGGTTAAAGCATTAAAATGCTCCTCAAATGCCTATGCAAATGATACAATGGACATCACATACAGCAGTACTGTTCACAAAACATGAAGCGTTAGCGTCGCTTCAAAAGTGAAGCCTCAAGTCAGGAGGCGTTTGAAGCCTTTCAACACCTTCCATTCAAGTCTATGGTAATGCTTTGCAAATGTTCTGGCAGGCAGTTGCAGTATGGTTGCGGGGTGCTAAGATTAGTTTATTAACTGTAATGGAATAGGTGGAATAGGTGGAGCAGTTTTAACACGCCTTAACGCTCATCAAACGCTTCAAAACTGCCCATAGGGCGTTTGGGAAAGCATTTTTAACTCTTGTAAAACGCCAGTCCAACGATCATACTAAAGCTCATTAATGCAAGTCTAACGCCCATACTAACACTATAGGAGCATTTGTTAAGCATTCAAAATTTTGTCAAGTGTGAACAGGCCCTTAAGGCGTCAGCATACCAAGACATTTTGGACAATTTCATGCTCCCAACTTTGTGAGAACAGTTTGGGGATGGCCCCTTCCTGTTCCAACACGACTGTGCTCCAGTGCACAAAGCAAGGTCCATAAGGACATGGATGACTGGCCTGCACAGAGTCCTGACCTCAACCCGATAGAACACCTTTGGGATGAATTACAGCGAAGACTGAGAGCCAGGTCTTCTCATCCACATCAATGCTTGACCTCACAAATGCACTTCTGGAAGAATGGTCAAACATTCCCATAGACACACTCCCAAACCTTGTGGACAGCCTTCCCAGAAGAGTTGAAGTTGTTATAGCTGCAAAGGGTGGGCCAACTCAATATTGAACCCTACGGACTAAGACTGGGATACCATTAAAGTTCCCGTGAGTGTAAAGGCAGGTGCCCCAATACTTTTGGTAACATAGTTTATGTCTTGATATTCGAACAGTGAGACATAAATAAAAAATCCAGTAGAGAATATGGGGGACCCTGAAAATTGGGGAAGTAATGGTGCTAAAAAGAGTCCCCTAAAGATATAGGAAACTGTCAGATGTTTTGCTCAACCGGCACTGACCCTTTAACCGCTTCAGCCCCGGAAGATTTTACCCCCTTCCTGACCAGAGCACTTTTTCTGATTCGGCACTGTGTCGCTTTAACTGACAATATTGTGGTTGTGCGACTTGGCTTCCAAACAAAATTGGCGTCCTTTTTTCCCCACAAATAGAGCTTTCTTTTGGTGGTATTTGATCACCTATTTTTTGCGCTATAAACAAGAAAAGAGCATCAATTTTGAAAAGGTATTATTTTTTACATTTTGCTATAATAATTATCCCCCAAAAATATATAAAAAAAAAATGTTTCCTCAGTTTAGGCCGATACGTATTCTTCTACATATTTTTGGTAAAAAAAAATCGCAATAATCGTTTGATTATTTTGTGCAAAAGTTATAGCGTTTACAAAATAGGGGATAGTTTTATGGCATTTTTATTAATATTTTTTTTTTTACTAGTAATGGCGGCGATCTGCGATTTTTGTCATGACTGTGACATTATGGAGAACACATCGGACATTTTTGACACATTTTTGGGACCATTGTCATTTATACAGCAATCAGTGCTATACAAATGCACTGATTCCTGTGTAAATGACACTGGCAGTGAATGGGGTTAACCACTAGGGGGCAGGGTAAGGGTTACGTGTGTCCTGGGGAGTGTTTCTAACTGTGGGGGGGCATTGCTACATGTGACACGTCACTGATCTCTGCTCCCAAATTGCAAGGAGCAGAGATCAGCGACACTGTCACTAGGTAGAATGGGGAGATGCTTGTTTACATTAGCATCTTCCCGTTTTTCCTCCCCGTGAGACGATCGCAGGTATCCCCATGGCGATCAAGTTCGTGGGACCCGCACCTCGACTCACGGAGGTCCCGGCCGGTGCGTGCATGCGATGGCATGGCAGCAAAATTTACCTGTACGCCCATTTGCCTGTCCGCGCCATTCTGCCGACGTACATCGGTGTGCGCCGGTCGGGAACCGGTTGATCAGAAGTACTCTCTTATGTGTAGGACGGGGTGTTCAAAAGTAACACAATGGGGGTTATTTATGAAAGGCAAAGCCACTTTGCACTACAACTGCAAAGTACATTTGAAATTGCACTTAAAGTGGTTGTAAACCCTTACAAACCACTTTGACCTACAGGTAAGCCTAGATTAAGGCTTACCTGTAGGTCCAAGCAATATCTCCTAAACCTATATGGTTTAGGAGATATTTGCCCGAAAATGGGCACCGCTGTCTACGGTGCATGCGCCGTAGACAGCGGCGCGCAGGCGCACTGAACGCGGCAGTTCCAAGAATGGAGCTGCCGCATTTGTCGACTCCTGTGCGCATGCGCGGGAGTGACGTCATCGCGGCTTCGCCGAATGACAGCGGCGGAGCTGCGAGACGCCACCAGCAAGATGGATGCGGCGGACTACAGGGGACAGCGCGACTTCGCTGGCTCCTGTGTCAGGTAAGTGACACATAATGGGCTACTATGCGATGCATAGTAGTCCATTATGCTTTACCTTTGCAGGGAAAAAAAGAGGAAGTAAACTCATCAGGGTTTACTTCCTCTTTAAAGTGCAGTCGCTGTAGATCTAAGGGGTAGATGTGAAATGAGGGGAAGCTCTGCTGATTTTATCATCCAATCGTGTGCAAGCTAAAATGCTGTTTTTTATTTCCCTTGCATGTCCCCCTCATATCTACAGCGACTTTACTTCCAAGTGTACTTGTAGTGCAAAGTGGATTTGCCTTTCGTAAATAACCCCTAAAGGCCGTATTTATAAAGCAGTGAATCTGCTATTCGCCAAAAATTCATTGCAGGTAAATCTTCCAGGTGGATGTATTGTAAATTATAGTGATTGATTCACCACCAGTGGATGTTTGGTGAAAGTCACATTCACTGATTTATAAAGGTGTCCCTAAAAAGTTTTTTTTTCTTTTTTTTAAACTTTTTTGTCATTAATCCAAAAATGTGAGTCATAGGCTTTTCCTGGCAGGGAACAAACGGGAGGAGCCAAACGCTGGAAGAAAAGAGGGAGTCTCTGCATGATCCACAGAGAGTGCACAGTGTGTGCCCTGCAGTACTTCCATAGACTCACTGCAGAGAGCATGGACAGCTAGACAGGACACTGCTACACCCAGGGCTCGGGGACTAAGGCAAGTGGCTGCATGGGGGCAACTGCCATTCACCTTGTCTGTCTGTCATAACTTTGTCTTCCTACTTAACTTTCTCAACTATTCTTACTTTCTTTCTCCTTCATTCCATGCCTTGCTCTCTTTTATTCCCTCTCACTTCTATTTCTATGATCTCTTTGTCTGTCTTGCTATTGATCCTCTAATCAATCTTGTTTTCAGGTTTCTTAGATATTGTAAACTTATCAGGTTCTGCACTGCTTTCTCTCTCTGTCCCTTTCACACCGGCAGAGGACTTAACAATTGTACTGCAGATCAGTTTTCAGTGGCAGTTGAGTAACCTTTTTACAGGTGTCGAGAAAGGGATACCGCCGCCTCCGGAATGCTTGTATTTATAAGGGTGAAATGTATATTGAATTTACACCAAAATATTGCACCACAACCACGTGCCATATTCACTGCCGGTGTAGCAGAATGCGCAGACCTGAGCGTCCATCATGGTAATTTGTAGGTAGACATTTGTGGGGGGGGGGATGTAGCTAAACCACTTGTTTGGCCACCTGTATGAACTTCGCTCATCTCTCCTTCTGTCTCATTGCTTCATTCCCTTCCTCCTTTTTATTTTACTCATCTATATTGTGCTGACACATTCTGCAGAACAAGCCCTGCTTACAGGAAAGCTTACAGTGCTATATAGTAATGCGACCTGACACAACCTAATTAATGCAGTGGCAGGCCTCCATCTCTAATATGTAATTAACAGCAGAAAAGAGAAAGGAATGGGACTTTGTATGAGGCATGTCACCGAATGGATACCTTGTTTATATCATAAAATTATTTATTAATTACAAATCATGTTGTAAAGAGTGTCAAACTGTGATACAGGACACAGTACTATGATATACTTGTTATTATACAAAATAGGAGAACAACATAATTAGCGGCACAGTTACATAAAAACACGCATCCATTCATAAAAGTTCAATGAACATAAACAATTGCTCATGGTGAGCGAAACTTGTCTGGGCTTCAGTTTCGATGTGTACTCGACGCACGTTTCATGGCTCGTGCCAATCATCGGGAGTAAAATGCTCTGAAATGATTCACTTGGCGTCCGCGTTATAGCCCAATGACGGCCACAGAGCGGACCTGAATTTCTGAGAGGCTGTCATATGGCGTCCTCCCCTTTGCGCGCTGTAATCACTGAGTCACTGAGACTTGGGTGATCACAGATCAGAGCAAGGGGACAGTCCCAGCCCCTTACCATGTGGTCAGCTGTCAGCCAATGACAGCTGAGCACACGATGTAAACAAAAGCTCAGTAATCGCTTTTTTTTTTCTCCTCATGCTAACAGCGTGAGGAGAAAAAAAAGCTGATCACCGGTTTATGTGCAAGGGACATCGGTCCCGAAGAGGAAGAGGCAATTTTGCCTCATCTGTGCCCACCAGTGCCACCTGCCATTGCCACCTGCCAGTGCCCACCAGTGCCATGTATCAATGCCCATGAGTGCTACCTGTCAATGCCCACCAGTGGTGCCAATCAGTGCTACCTATCAGTGTAACCCATCAGAGCCCATCACTGCCACCCATCAGTGCCCATCACCGCCACCTATTGGTGCCCATCAGTGCAGCCTCATCAGCGTACATCAATGAAGGAGAAAAATTACCTGTTTGCAAAATTTTATAATAAAATATTAAAAAAATATATATTTAAAAAAAAAATCAGTGTTTTTATTATTTTTTTAACAAAAAATAAAAACCGCAGAGGTGATCAAATACCACCAAAAGAAAGCTCTACTTTCATTTGGGTACAGTGCTGTATGACCGCGCAATTGTCATTCAAAATGCATCAGCGCTGAAAGCTGAAAATTGGTCTGGACAGGAGGGGGGCTAGCTGTTGGCACCCTACATTGCTTTTATTCTTATTTTTACCTAACCTTTTTGTGATCACTAAGTCATAAAATATTTTATATAATTTTTTGACTTTTAAATAAATTTGCCGTTTTATACCGTCTGAGCCCTCTTTTTCCTCTTTTTTTGGACTAAAAAACCTCTAACATCCTTCACCCTATTTTGGGGTGATCGGAGTATCGGTGTTGATCGTGCTACGTCCGAGTTGGATAAGAAACCATCCTGATGTTCCATCCGTGAAATACATCGCCTGGCACAAAGTTGGTTGGAGTTCTCTCATCAGTTTGACGGACCCTCATCGATCCACCCCCCGGCCCTAGATTGGGACCCCAAGCTTTACTGACTCAACTGTCATATGACCGTGTGAGTCCAACACAGCTGGTAAGAGTACTCATCTACTTCCTTAACGTCTACAGACAAGCTGTTTTACATGGGTATATCTGTTTAGCAAGATCCCTCTCTTTCCTTGTAATGGCCTAACCATTCCTGCACCAGTTACATCACGGAAGTTCATACTTATTCCATTGGACTGTGTTTTATGTATATGGACTGTCGCATGTGACTATTTATTTTGAATTTTGTGTGCATGTGTTGATCACATTCACTACTACCGAAGCGCTACACTATTTTTTACTTTTTGACTGTGGAACTTTGTTTGTTTTAAGTGTTGGCGGCTGTTTTTGTTTTATATTCAGTTATAGCGCAGTGTTTTCCCCCATTCTTCATTCACACAAGCAGAATTGCAGGCATTAAGGATGAGCTCCGGCGTGTTCGCACACCCCACGTGCAGAGCCCGCCAGGAAGTCGGCACTGCACTGCGCTAATCACAGGCAGTGAGACATTGCAGCTGTGCATTGGGCAGAGATCGGGAAATGTCTTACTACCTATGATTAGCGCAGTGCTGACTTCCTGGTAGGCTCTGCACATGGGCTGTGCGAACACGCTGGAGCTCATCCTTACCAGGCATGCCTATGGCCACAGAATCATACATAAGGTAATTGAGTTTGACTCATACCCACTACAACACTTTTTGGGTTCGTTTTAGTTTCACATTTTACAGTCCACCATTACATGGGGGTTTTGTTTTTGGATTCATTTGTTTTGGGTATATGCATACACAATTTCTCTGGTTGTAGTTCCCTTAGCTAACACACTTCATATCACTATAGCAATCATCACCATTCATCACCTCCCTTGCACATAGGCATAGGTTCATTCCATTAATCAATACATTTATTTCACATGGTTCCATCTTCTTATCCTTGCAGAGCAGTGTGGACTGTTAAGTAAGGATGAGCTTAGGCGTGTTCGCATGCTCCATGTGCTGAGCCCGCCAGGAAGTTGGTGCAGCACTGCACTAATCACAGGCAGTGAGACATTGCCCGATCTCTGCAGCCGCACATCGGGGCAATGTCTCACTGCTTGTGATTAGTGCAGTGCCGACTTCCTGGCAGGCTCGGCACGTGGACCATGCGAACACGCCTGAGCTCATCCTTACTGTTAAGCATACACCACATTCACATAGTCGCCTCAGCCCTGGGGGAGATCATCATCCCTGTCCCCTGTCCCCTGTCTTCCCTTGGAGATTGTTCTCTGTTTAAAGGGTATCCTATATTTATAGATATCACTGATTTAATTTCAGAGCATTATACTCCTGATTAAGGATGAGCTCTGGCGTGTTTGCATACTCCACGTGCAGAGCCCGCCAGGAAGTCGGTGCAGCACTGCGCTAATCACAGGCAGTGTCACATTGCCCTATCTCTACAGCCGCGCATTGGGGCGATGCCTCACTGCCTGTGATTAGCGCAGCGCTGCACCGACTTCCTGGCGGGCTCTGCAAGTGGAGTATGCGAACACGCCTGAGCTCATCCTTACTCCTGATGATTGGCATGAGCCATGAAACGTGCGTCGGGTATGCATCGAACTGAAGCCCAGACAAGTTTGGCTCACCATGAGCAATTGTTTATGTTCATTGAACTTTTATGAATGGATGAGTGTTTTTATGTAACCGTACCGCTAATTATGTTGTATTTTATTTTGTATAACTATATATTCATACAAGTGTATTATAGTTAAGGTTGCTATCTAATTTCTTTAAACCCGAACACATATTAATTACACAGGTTCTGTGGCTGATTAAGGTGGTAATTAAACTCGCTTGTTGTCTTATCTGCATTTAATTAGCCTCAGAACCTGTGTAATTCATATGTGTTCAGGTTTAAAGAGATGATGTGGCAACTCTATAGTACATTGTATCCTGTATTACAGATTTTCACTCTTTACAACGTGATTTGTAATTAATAAATAATTTTATGATTGATATGAACAAGGTATCCATGCAGTGACACGCCTCATACAAAGTCCCATTCCTTTCTCTTTTCTGTAATATTCTACAGTGCTGTACAGAAGACATAGAACCATTCAGGTCAGTCTGCACCAATGGAGCTTAAAGCAAAACTTTACCCATAAAAAATAATCTTTTTCTTTGGCAAGGAACATACATTCCACAATAATAATTTTGCTACCAAATTGAGTGTGCTGTAAACTTCCTCCAGCATTGCTCTTGTTTCTTCTTGCTGGAGGCTACCATTTTGCTGATCCCAGAGCCCCTAAGCAGCAGTAAATCTTTAGGCTGTCAGCAGATCAGCATCTATATTTTTGGCAATGCCAAAAAATAGAGATCAACTGAGCATGTGCAGAGCAGAGTGAGATAGTGTATTACTGGATTTTAACCACTTCCATATCGGGCCTATTCTGGCACTCCTCTCATAATCATCATTTTTTGCTAGAAAAATTCCCCAGAACCCGCAAACACACATATATATATATAAAATTTATAGACAAGACCCTAGGGAATAAAATGGTGGTTGCAACTTTTTATATCACACGGTATTTGCGCAAAAATTGTTTCATGAATTAAAAAATAAGAAAACAGTAAAGTTAGCCCATTTTTTTTTTTTTTTTGTATATTGTGAAAGATTATTTTACGCCAAGTAAATAGATACATGTCGTGCTTTAAAATAGTGCACACTTGTGAAATGGCGCCAAACTTTGGTACTTAAAAATCTTCATAGACGACACTTTACTTTTTTTTTTTTTACAGGTTAACAGTTTAGAGTTACAGAGGAGGTCAGTGCTGGAATTGTTGCTCTCGCTCTAACGCAGGCGGCGATACCTAACATGTTGAACTCAATTTACATATGCAGATGCAACTTATGTGATGTGTTTGCTTCTGTGCGTGAGCACACGGGGGCGGAGGGTGGGGGGGGGACGTCCCCTCCTGCCACCTGTAAGAACGATCTAGTGGCTGAACTGCTACTATGATTGTTCTTACAGCACACAGAATCCCCGGCTCTAAAAGATGATATCTGAATGATGCCCGCAGCAGCACCCATCATTCAGATATCCGCACTCAAAATGAAAGACCTCACATGACGTCTGGAAGTGATTAAACAGTTTAGACACTTATTTTTAATGTTTTACATAGCTATACCTACAAAAGAGGTCAGTCTGAAGTAATCTAGCAGGACTTAAGTGGGATACACACTACAAGAAAATCGGGCAAACATAAACCGATGAAGGAAAATTCATATGAAAATTCTCATACGACAAAGGCTTTTTTTAAATTATTTTTTGTTTGTTTCTGATCATACATAGTCTTTCTTTTCAGATTTTTCTTGTACGAAAACGGTACACATTAAACGAAAATTGTTCGTTCTGTTCCTGTGGGAGTTCATCCCTTCGGGGATTTTCGCATGAAAATTCGGAATTGGCTGTCGAAAGTTGTGTACACGCTTTACGAAAAATCCTACGAAAATTCTTTGGACAAAAATGTTTGCCTGGTTTTCTTAAGCCCCGTACACACTATCAGATTGTCTGGTGAGTTTTTCCTTCAGATTTACCAAAACCATATAATATGAGGTCAAACCTTAGGAGTTTCAATGTGTATGCAATCAGGCAGGCCCTTCTACTACATGGTTTTGGTAAATCTGAAGGAAAAACTCAGCAGACAATCTGATAGTGTGTACGGGGCTTTATGGTGTGTACAAGCCTTTAGGCTGGGTTCACACTAGTGTGATGCCAGACATCGCATGTGATTCACATCTCATTGCTGTGCAAATCGCATGCAATGTCTGTGCGATGCGAATTCAGCCATACAAACTGGTTAAAATTGCATTGCATTTGCACCAAAATGGTGTAGGATCCTTTTTTTTCCGCTCCGGACTGGAATTGGATTGCATAGGTCTTCACGCCCATGCGATCTGATTTCTGTACCATTTCACAGTTTGCACTGTGATCTGTGAAACCGATTTGGGGGTGTCATTAGTTTTACATTGACACCCGCAGATGTTAATGTGACCCGTCTGCGATTTTGGTGCGATGCAGGAACCCGCACAGGAATTGCAGGGTTTCCCACATCGCACCATTGTGAACCGAGCCTTAAAGTGGAAGTAAACTTCCATCGATTATTTGTACCTATCGGTAAGCCTTATTATAGGCTTATCTGTAGGTACTGTAAATATCTCCTAAACATGCACGTTTTAGATATTTACTATGTATGCAGCCGATGACGTCATCGGTGAATGCGCTCTGAAGGAACGGCCACCCGGGCGTGGGAGTGACGTCACGTGGTTTCGGCTAGTCACACAGCCAGAGTCCGTGGACCCGGAAGGAAGATGGGGGATGCGTCCTGCAGCGGTGACAACGCATCGATGGAGGGCTTTGTTTACAGGTAAGTTCCACATAATGTGCTAGTAAGCAATGCATACTAGCACATTATGCGTTTACTTTGTAGGTCAGCCATCACACAGACAGAAAGGGAGAAGGGAGCACCCCTGTCAGGTGTCTATTGCTGTCCTTGTTGCAGATCTTCCCTCAGTGAAGAAAAATTGCTCCAATGGATGTCAGGGAGGGCAAAAAAACCTGCCAGGGGCTCTACTCCTTCACCAAGGCCTCCATCATCTGAGGAATGGCACCTGCACTACAGAGTGACCATCAGTACCCAGCACCTCCCACACAGCTCACATTCCTGTGTCAGTACCGCAGTGACAGGTTCTCTTTATTACAATGTCTCTGTGTCTCTGGCTATATTAATCCGGGCTGCACTCCGGGAAGGCAGAAATGGTGCCAAAGGGCAGACATGGGATCTGGCATGCAATGTGATCCCTGAATGTCCTCCATTCCTTATCTCTCATCACCCGAGCCCCATTTATATCAGGAGTGGAATGAGAGCATACCCACATACGTCACTACTAGGACAACCTGCAGGAATGGGGCCCAGGGGCCCGGCACTGGGCAGGAATGGGGCCCTTTAGGGTTATCCTAGGGCAGAAATGGGGTCCCCCTTCACAGATGCAGCCTGGGGTCACACATGGGAAGTAGGAGGTGTATGCCGTACAGTGTCATCACATGGCACATACCTCCCAACTTTTTGAGATGGGAATGAGGGACATGTACTAGCAAAATGTATGTAGGCATAGGACATGCCCTATGCAACACCCCCCTTAAAGGAGAATTAAACCCAAAAAGGGTTGATTTAAATCCACAAGGACTTTTTTTTTTACCACTACTATTCCTTTATATGTACACATGCAGCAATTTAGAAATTGGATGAAAGGTTTAGCACTGGGAAACACTTTTTGAAATATAAAAAGTGCATTTCATATACAACTATATAGATCAGATCCAAATGAGGAACAGAGGGACATTGCTTCAAATCAGGGACAGTCCCTTGAAATCAGGGACAGTTGGGAGCTATGCATGATGTACAGATCCATCACATGCCATACAGTGTCATCACATGCTGTACAGAGTCATCGCATGGCATGTGATGACCCTGTACAGCATGCGATAGAGCCCACAGGAATTACTGTCCCCTGTCATCACCCAGCTATAGATAACAATCCGACAGGAGGTCTAACCTAAAAATAGTCTGGTAATAGGCAGTAAAAAGACTGAGTGTTATAGTCCCTCTAGGGGGCAGTGACAGGCCATGCTGGCAATTGTAGTCCCTCTAGAGAGCAGTGACAGTGCATGCTGGCAATTGTAGTCCCTCTGGAGGGCAGTGACAGGGCATGCTGGCAGTTGTAGTCCCTCTAGGGCAGGGGTGTCCAAACTTTTTTCAAAGAGGGCCAGATTTGATGAACTGAACATGTGCGAGGGCCGACCATTTTGCCTGACATTCTTTGAACCATTAAAATTTGGTCTAAGCCCTTGTACACACGGTCGGAGATTCCGACAACCAAATCCATCGGATTTTGTCCATCGGATGTTGTCCGAAACTGTTGCATACACACGGTCAGACCAAGTTGTCGAAAAATCCGATCTTTCAGAACGTGATGACGTAATTTCGTTACGATGGGACTACGTTCAGGCTAGTAGCCAATAGCTTTGATGTAGGAATTTGATCTGAGCATGCGTGGCACTTTGTCCGATCGGAATTCTCTACACATGATCGGAGTATGTCCTATCGGACCAGCTTGTCGGAAAATATTTCCAGCAAGTTGGAAAATTTGGTCCGACGGAAACAGTCCGATGCATACCACACACAGTCGGATTATCCGACAACACGGTCCGATAGGACACATTCCGACGGATTCTCTGACCGTGTGTACAAGGGCTAACTGTGTTCGTCCAAGCACTAATACACTTCCCAACAAGAATTCTCTTGCCTTTGTGGCTGTGTGTGGTGAAGAGCTGAACTCAAGTGTATTATTTGCATACACTGTATTTATTGGCGTATAATACGCACCTTCACTTTAAGGTAAGCTTCAGGAAAAAAAAAAATTAAAATGTTAAATAAAGAACTGTGAAGCAAAATATGGGTCAGTGCCCATCTGCAGACCCACAATTGCCAGGAACGCAGCGCCCACCATTGCCAGGAACGCAGCGCCCACCATTGCTAGGAACGCAGCGCCCACCATTGCTAGGAACGCAGCGCCCACCATTGCTAGGAACGCAGCGCCCACCATTGCTAGGAACGCAGCGCCCACCATTGCTAGGAACGCAGCGCCCACCATTGCTAGGAACGCAGCGCCCACCATTGCCGGGAATGCACCCACCATTGCCAGGACTGCACCCACCATTTCTAGGAATTCACTCACCATTGCCAGGAATGCAGCCAGCATTGCTAGGAATTCACTCACCATTGCCAGGAATGCAACCCCACAATTGCAATTGCCAGGAATGCAGCCACCATTACCATCAGTGCAGCCATGCAGGGCAGGACGAGCGCCAAAGACATCCTACAGGAGAATTTCCTGTTTACACAACAGCCTCTTTAAGAGAAAGTCCCGCCTCCTCTGATGGACAGAACAGTCATCCAATGGCAGAGATGACACTTCCTATTACAGCTGCCATGTAAACAGGAAATTCTCCTCCTGTGTGCACGGCACTCGTCCCGCCTCCTCCCTCGGAGGCAGCCGGGCTATATATCTTTTGTGACCCCAGCGCTGGGAGATCGCCGGGGGCCACAAAAGATGTATATGTTTAAATAACCAGGAGGGCCGTTCAAAACCGGACCACGGGCCGCGATTTGCCTGCAGGCCAGACTTTGGACATGCCTGCTCTAGGTTGTAGTGACAACAAAGGAGGGGCCGGACATGGTGTAGATTGCCACGAATACTGCAGAGATCTTTCACCACCCCCCCCCCCCCCCCCCAAAAGGTGGAAAATGTGACACCGGAGGGGGGAGGAACCGGGATAAGTGGAAGTTCCATTGTTGGGTGGAACTCCGCTTTAAACTAAAATAGACATATTCTGCAGTGCTGTACAGAGAACACTGAACCATTCACATCAGTCTGCATTAGAGGAGGTCAAACCCTAATCTCTCCATCACAGCCACGCAATGCTCTTTTTTTATCTATTTATTTAAAAAAAAAAATTTTTATACATTTATAATTTCATCCCCGCCACAGACACTCTGATACTTTCGCACTCTGCTTTTAGGCGGGTCCCTTTTAGGAGTGTTTTATTGATAATTATCATGGATTGTTTTTAAAGCCTAGTACACGCGATGAATGTTCGTCCTTTTTTTTTTTTTGCATGCTAGTCTTCATATCGAATGCGAATAGGTTACTAAAATATGAAAATTCTCGTACAACAGAAAAAAATTATTCAGAAGTGATGTATTGTATTTTTGGATGAAAGCTGTACTGATTAACTACTTAACTACTTCTGACACTTCTCTCCTACATGTAAAAATCATATTTTGTTTTTTTTTGCTAGAAAATTACTCAGAACCCCAGACAAAAGTGAGATCACCCCTCACATTTTTGTAAATATTTTATCCTATCTTTTCATGTGACAACACTAAAGAAACGACACTTTGCAACAATGTAAAGTAGTGAATGTACAGCTTGTATAACTTTGCTGTCTCCTCAAAATAACTCAACACACAGCCAACAGTCTAAACTGTTGGCAACAAAAGTGAGTACACTCCTAAGTGAAAATGTCCAAATTGAGTCCAAAGGGTAAATATTTTGTGTGGTCACCATTATTTCCCAGCACTGCCTTAACCCTCTTGGGCATGGAGTTCACCAGAGCTTCACGGGTTGCCACTGGAGTCCTCTTCCACTCCTCCATGATGACATCACAGAGCTGGTGGACGTTAGAGACCTTGCGCTCCTCCACCTTCCGATTGAAGATGCCCCACAGATGCTCAATAGGATTTAGGTCCGGAGACATGCTTGGCCAGTCCATCACCTTTATCCTGAGCTTCTTTAGCAAGGCAGTAGTCGTCTTGGAGGTGTTTTTTTAGGTAGTTATGTTGGAAAACTGACCTGCGGCCCAGTCTCTGAAGGGAGGGGATCATGCTCTGTTTCAGTATGTCACAGTACATGTTGGCATTCATGGTACCCTCAATGAACTGTAGCTCTGTCAATCCCCGCTGAGCGGGAAGATGACGGGTCACTCTCTGCACATTGTGCAGGGATGGACCTGTCAGAGCACCGCTCTCCCCTATGGGAGATCGGATGAAGATGGACCGTAGAGTCCGTCGTCACCCGATCTGATCCTCAGGTGGATGGAAAAGTAGGTTTTTCCTCTGTCACAATTGTTCGGATCAGAGTGGGTCGGATGTCAGCGGACATGTCACCTCTGACATCCGATGCTCCATAGAGGTCTATGGAGCGTCCGTACAGGTCCACCTGAAAAAACCGACAGGCGAACCTGAACGGACAGTCCGTGTGAAAGAGGCCTAATGCACATACACACGATCGGAATTCTTGTCGGAAAAAGCTCTGATGGTTTTCCAGTTGGAATTTGGCTCAAGCTGTCTTGCTTACACATGGTCACATCAAATTCCTATCATTTATAACGTGGTGACGTACAACACGTACGACGTGACTAGAAAAAGGAAGTTCAATAGTCAGTAGCCAATAGCTTCTGTCTCGTAGTTGAATCTGAGCATGCGTGATTTTTGGCGTGTCTGAATTGCATACACACGATCGGAAATTACCGATAGAAAGTTTTTCCGTCTGGAAAATTGAGAACGTTATCAATTTTTGACTGGCGGAAATTCCAATGGAGCATACACACGGTCGCATTTTCCGATGAAAAGCTCTCATCGGTCTTTTTCTGGCTGGAATTCCGACTGTGTGTACGCGGCATTACTGTTTGGATTAGCAGATGAAGAAAGAAAGCCTAGGAAATAAAACAAATGTAGCCATCACATCTAAGAATTGATAAGCTGCAATGCAATAAATGTTTGGTTTTAATACTGCTTTAAACAGACTGAAAAATAAAATTGTTAAATTACATGAACCAGTTAAATATTTTATGGGATTTTAGTGATTGAGATTACATGTACAGACAGTAGGCATTACAAACAACTGTCACATCTTTCAATGTGCTATGTGGAAAAATGAAAGACAACTGGTTTCTAAAAAAAACTTTCCTCCAGTATGTATAAACAAATAACAATATCATTTAAAAAATTATTATTATGCCGCTTGTAGGCAATGACAGTGAATTTTCCAACCATACGTTCCTGATAGGGGTGTGCTGAATTCCAGTCCCTTTTTAGCTGGAACACAACAGGCAGGGACAGATCTAATCCGGATCTAATCCAAATCCGGAAACGCAAACGGAAGCTATGCCCCTTTATATCAGGAGTCCCCATCAGAGTGACCCCTTACATCATGAGTGCCCATCAAAGTGACCCCTTACATCATGAGTCCCCTTCAGAGTGACCCCTTATATCATGAGTCCCCATCAGAGTGACCCCTTACATCAGGGTCCCATCAGAGTGACCCCTTACATCATGAGTCCCCATCAGAGTGACCCCTTACATCAGGGTCACCATCAGAGTGCCCCCTTACATCAGGTGTCCCCATACTGTGCGTCTAAAGACAGGCGTCCTAATAATTTTGGTAATATAGTGTATATAGTTACATTGGTTCAAGCTGGAACCAATGTAACTATGTATAATATAGCCATACCTGGGATTTTTCTTTTAAATTGCCCCTGAGTTCCAGCACTGCAGAAGCCACTGGACAGGAGAATGTACAGATGAAACAACTGAAGCAAGCTGAAGCAGAACATAGCACCAGTGTCCTCCAACTACCTGCAGAATCAGCCGGCTCCCCACACACACACACACACAACTTTTCCAGCAGTAGAGATACTCTGCCTCTGCATTCTGCAGCCAGCTCTGAAGATCAGAATTTACATTGCACTGAGCACATTACAGCAGGGGTGGTAAACTTGAAAATCATAGAGGGCCTCAAGTGTAGCCCTGGACACTTCCAGGGGGCTTCAGAGAAGCAGTGCAGCGCAAAATGAATGGGCTATAGTGTAACTCAACGGCCAAAAATGTTGGCCCTGCTGCATTTTCTTGCAGTGTTTTGCAATGCGCACTGAAAAATTCTGAGTACAATAATCCCCAGCATTGCTTTCAGTGGATGCAGTAATAACCCCCAGCATTGGTGTCAGGGGGAGTCATAATAACCCCCAGCATTGGTGTCAGGGGGAGTCATAATAACTCCCAGCATTGGTGTCAGTGGGAGTCATAACCCCCAACATTGGTGTCAGTGGGAGTCATAATAACTCCCAGCATTGGTGTCAGTGGGAGTCATAATAACCCCCAGCATTGGTGTCAGTGGGAGCAGAGCTGGTACAAGGGGTGGGCTGGAGGAACAGGTGCCCTGGGCGGTATACAGAGGTGACTATGGAAGGGGGGGTATACAGAGGTGACTATGGAAGGGGGGGTATACAGAGATGACTATGGAAGGGGGGGTATACAGAGGTGACTATGGAAGGGGGGTATACAGAGGTGACTATGGAGGGGGGGTACACAGAGGTTACTATGGAAGGGGGGGGTATACAGAGATGACTATGGAAGGGGGGGTATACAGAGGTGACTATGGAAGGGGGGGTATACAGAGGTGACTATGGAAGGGGGGGTATACAGAGGTGACTATGGAAGGGGGGTATACAGAGATGACTATGGAAGGGGGGTATACAGAGGTGACTATGGAGGGGGGTATATAGAGGTGACTATGGAGGGGGGTATATAGAGGGGACTATGGAAGGGGGGTATACATAGGTGACTATGGAAGGGGGTATACATAGGTGACTATGGAGGGGGGGTATACAGAGATGACTATGGAAGGGGGGGGTATACAGAGATGACTATGGAAGGGGGGGTATACAGAGATGACTATGGAAGGGGGGGTATACAGAGGTGACTATGGAAGGGGGGGTATACAGAGGTGACTATGGAAGGGGGGGGTATACAGAGGTGACTATGGAAGGGGGGGGTATACAGAGGTGACTATGGAAGGGGGGGTATACAGAGGTGACTATGGAAGGGGGGGTGTACAGAGGTGACTATGGAAGGGGGGTGTACAGAGGTGACTATGGAAGGGGGGGTGTACAGAGGTGACTATGGAAGGGGGGGTATACAGAGGAGACTATGGAAGGGGGGTATACAGAGGTGACTATGGAAGGGGGGTATACAGAGGTGACTATGGAAGGGGGGTATACAGAGGTTACTTTGGAAGGGGGGGTATACAGAGGTGACTATGGAAGGGGGGGTATACAGAGGTGACTATGGAAGGGGGGTATACAGAGGTGACTATGGAAGGGGGGGTATACAGAGGTGACTATGGAAGGGGGGGGGGTATACAGAGGTGACTATGGAAGGGGGGGGTATACAGAGGTGACTATGGAAGGGGGGGTATACAGAGGTGACTATGGAAGGGGGGTATACAGAGGAGGCTATGGAAGGGGTGCATACAGAGGTGACTATGGAAGGGGGGTATACAGAGGTGACTATGGAAGGGGGGTATACAGAGGTTACTTTGGAAGGGGGGGTATACAGAGGTGACTATGGAAGGGGGGGTATACAGAGGTGACTATGGAAGGGGGGTATACAGAGGTGACTATGGAAGGGGGGGTATACAGAGGTGACTATGGAAGGGGGGGGGTATACAGAGGTGACTATGGAAGGGGGGGTATACAGAGGTGACTATGGAAGGGGGGGGGGTATACAGAGGTGACTATGGAAGGGGGGTATACAGAGGAGGCTATGGAAGGGGTGCATACAGAGGTGACTATGGAAGGGGGGGTATACAGAGGTGACTATGGAAGGGGGGGGGTATACAGAGGTGACTATGGAAGGGGGGGTATACAGAGGTGACTATGGAAGGGGGGGGGTATACAGAGGTGACTATGGAAGGGGGGTATACAGAGGAGGCTATGGAAGGGGTGCATACAGAGGTGACTATGGAAGGGGGGTATACAGAGGTGACTATGGGGGGGGGGTATACAGAGGTTACTTTGGAAGGGGGGGTATACAGAGGTGACTATGGAAGGGGGGGTATACAGAGGAGACTATGGAGGGGGGGTAAACAGAGGAGACTATGGAAGGGGGGGTAAACAGAGGAGACTATGGAAGGGGGGGGTAAACAGAGGTGACTATGGAAGGGGGGGGGTATACAGAGGTGACTATGGAAGGGGGGTATACAGAGGAGGCTATGGAAGGGGGGTATACAGAGGAGGCTATGGAAGGGGGGTATACAGAGGTGACTATGGAAGGGGGGGTATACAGAGGTGACTGTGGAAGGTGGGGTATACAGAGGTGACTATGGAAGGGGGGGTAAACAGAGGAGACTATGGAAGGGGGGTATACAGAGGAGGCTATGGAAGGGGGATATACAGAGGTGACTATGGAAGGGGGGGTATACAGAGGTGACTATGGAAGGGGGGGTATACAGAGGTGACTATGGAAGGGGGGGTATACAGAGGTGACTATGGAAGGGGGGGTATACAGAGGTGACTATGGAAGGGGGGGTATACAGAGGTGACTATGGAAGGGGGGTATACAGAGATGACTATGGAAGGGGGGTATACAGAGGTGACTATGGAAGGGGGGTATACAGAGGTGACTATGGAAGGGGGGTATACAGAGGTGACTATGGAGGGGGGTATATAGAGGTGACTATGGAGGGGGGTATATAGAGGGGACTATGGAAGGGGGGTATACAGAGGTGACTATGGAGGGGGGGTATACAGAGATGGCTATGGAAGGGGGGGTATACAGAGATGACTATGGAAGGGGGGGGTATACAGAGATGACTATGGAAGGGGGGGGTATACAGAGATGACTATGGAAGGGGGGGTATACAGAGGTGACTATGGAAGGGGGGGTATACAGAGGTGACTATGGAAGGGGGGGGTATACAGAGGTGACTATGGAAGGGGGGGGTATACAGAGGTGACTATGGAAGGGGGGGTATACAGAGGTGACTATGGAAGGGGGGGTGTACAGAGGTGACTATGGAAGGGGGGTGTACAGAGGTGACTATGGAAGGGGGGGTGTACAGAGGTGACTATGGAAGGGGGGGTATACAGAGGAGACTATGGAAGGGGGGTATACAGAGGTGACTATGGAAGGGGGGTATACAGAGGTGACTATGGAAGGGGGGTATACAGAGGTTACTTTGGAAGGGGGGGTATACAGAGGTGACTATAGAAGGGGGGGTATACAGAGGTGACTATGGAAGGGGGGTATACAGAGGTGACTATGGAAGGGGGGGTATACAGAGGTGACTATGGAAGGGGGGGGGTATACAGAGGTGACTATGGAAGGGGGGGGTATACAGAGGTGACTATGGAAGGGGGGGTATACAGAGGTGACTATGGAAGGGGGGTATACAGAGGAGGCTATGGAAGGGGTGCATACAGAGGTGACTATGGAAGGGGGGTATACAGAGGTGACTATGGAAGGGGGGTATACAGAGGTTACTTTGGAAGGGGGGGTATACAGAGGTGACTATGGAAGGGGGGGTATACAGAGGTGACTATGGAAGGGGGGTATACAGAGGTGACTATGGAAGGGGGGGTATACAGAGGTGACTATGGAAGGGGGGGGTATACAGAGGTGACTATGGAAGGGGGGGTATACAGAGGTGACTATGGAAGGGGGGGGTATACAGAGGTGACTATGGAAGGGGGGTATACAGAGGAGGCTATGGAAGGGGTGCATACAGAGGTGACTATGGAAGGGGGGTATACAGAGGTGACTATGGGGGGGGGGGGTATACAGAGGTTACTTTGGAAGGGGGGGTATACAGAGGTGACTATGGAAGGGGGGGTATACAGAGGAGACTATGGAGGGGGGGTAAACAGAGGAGACTATGGAAGGGGGGGTAAACAGAGGAGACTATGGAAGGGGGGGGGTAAACAGAGGTGACTATGGAAGGGGGGGGGGGGTATACAGAGGTGACTATGGAAGGGGGGTATACAGAGGAGGCTATGGAAGGGGGGTATACAGAGGAGGCTATGGAAGGGGGGTATACAGAGGTGACTATGGAAGGGGGGGTATACAGAGGTGACTGTGGAAGGGGGGGTATACAGAGGTGACTATGGAAGGGGGGGTAAACAGAGGAGACTATGGAAGGGGGGTATACAGAGGAGGCTATGGAAGGGGGATATACAGAGGTGACTATGGAAGGGGGGGTATACAGAGGTGACTATGGAAGGGGGGGTATACAGAGGTGACTATGGAAGGGGGGGTATACAGAGGTGACTATGGAAGGGGGGGTATACAGAGGTGACTATGGAAGGGGGGGTGTACAGAGGTGACTATGGAAGGGGGGGTGTACAGAGGTGACTATGGAAGGGGGGGTGTACAGAGGTGACTATGGAAGGGGGGGTATACATTGGAGACTATAGAAGGGGGGTATACAGAGGTGACTATGGAAGGGGGGTATACAGAGGTGACTATGGAAGGGGGGTATACAGAGGTTACTTTGGAAGGGGGGGTATACAGAGGTGACTATGGAAGGGGGGGTATACAGAGGTGACTATGGAAGGGGGGGTATACAGAGGTGGCTATGGAAGGGGGTATACAGAGGAGGCTATGGAAGGGGGGTATACAGAGGTGACTATGGAAGGGGGGTATACAGAGGTGACTATGGGGGGGGGTAAACAGAGGAGACTATGGAAGGGGGGGGTAAACAGACGAGACTATGGAGGTGGGGTATACAGAGGTGACTATGGAAGGGGGGATACAGAGGAAGCTATAGAAGTGGGTTTATATAGAAGTGGCTTTGGACGGGGGGTACAGAGGTGGCTGTGGACGGGGGTATACAGAGGTGGCTATGGAAGGGGGTATACAGAGGTGACTATGGAAGGGGGGGTATACAGAGGTGACTATGGAAGGGGGGGGGTATACAGAGGTGACTATGGAAGGGGGGGGTATACAGAGGTGACTATGGAAGGGGGGGGGTATACAGAGGTGACTATGGAAGGGGGGGTATACAGAGGTGGCTATGGAAGGGGGGTATACAGAGGAGGCTATGGAAGGGGGGTATACAGAGGTGACTATGGAAGGGGGGTATACAGAGGTGACTATGGGGGGGGGGGGTAAACAGAGGAGACTATGGAAGGGGGGGTAAACAGACGAGACTATGGAGGTGGGGTATACAGAGGTGACTATGGAAGTGGGGATACAGAGGAGGCTATAGAAGTGGGTTTATATAGAAGTGGCTTTGGACGGGGGGTACAGAGGTGGCTGTGGACGGGGGTATACAGAATGTGTGTACATTTTTTGGGATGTTGGGGTGAAGAGCAAAATTGCATAGGGGGCCCCAGGAAAATGCTTGCCCAGTGTCCAAACAATATTAAAGACAGCCCTGGGCGGGTTGTTAGCAGGCATAAGAGTAAGAATACTGTGTGTGCGGGGGGTCATGTAAAGGGCGAAATACTGTGTGTAGGGTGATAATTGAATTTGTAGTGTTTTAGGTATATTGTTGTTTTGAAACGTCATTGATTCTTTTTTTAAAAAGGGGGGGGGGGGCGCAGTTTGCCATCTTTGCCCTGGGCACCAAATGGCCTTGTCCCAGCACTGAGTGGGACTATGGAAGGGGGGTATACAGAGGTGACTATGGAGGGGGGGTATACAGAGGTGACTATGGAAGGGGGGGTATACAGAGGTGACTATGGAAGGGGGGGTATACAGAGGTGACTATGGAAGGGGGGGTATACAGAGGTGACTATGGAAGGGGGGGTGTACAGAGGTGACTATGGAAGGGGGGGTGTACAGAGGTGACTATGGAAGGGGGGGTGTACAGAGGTGACTATGGAAGGGGGGGTGTACAGAGGTGACTATGGAAGGGGGGGTATACATTGGAGACTATAGAAGGGGGGTATACAGAGGTGACTATGGAAGGGGGGTATACAGAGGTGACTATGGAAGGGGGGTATACAGAGGTTACTTTGGAAGGGGGGGTATACAGAGGTGACTATGGAAGGGGGGTATACAGAGGTGACTATGGAAGGGGGGGTATACAGAGGAGGCTATGGAAGGGGGGTATATAGAGGAGGCTATGGAAGGGGGGTATACAGAGGTGGCTATGGAAGGGGGGTATACAGAGGTGACTATGGGGGGGGGGGGGGGTAAACAGAGGAGACTATGGAAGGGGGGGTAAACAGACGAGACTATGGAGGTGGGGTATACAGAGGTGACTATGGAAGGGGGGGGTATACAGAGGTGACTATGGAAGGGGGGGTATTCAGAGGTGACTATGGAAGGGGGTATACAGAGGTGGCTATGGAAGGGGGTATACAGAGGTGACTATGGAAGGGGGTATACAGAGGTGACTATGGAAGGGGGGATACAGAGGAGGCTATAGAAGTGGGGTTATATAGAAGTGGCTTTGGACGGGGGGTACAGAGGTGGCTGTGGACGGGGGTATACAGAATGTGTGTACAATTTTTGGGATGTTGGGGTGAAGAGCAAAATTGCATAGGGGGCCCCAGGAAAATGCTTGCCCAGTGTCCAAACAATATTAAAGACAGCCCTGGGTGGGTTGTTAGCAGGCATAAGAGTAAGAATACTGTGTGTGCGGGGGGTCATGTAAAGGGCGAAATACTGTGTGTAGGGTGATAATTGAATTTGTAGTGTTTTAGGTATATTGTTGTTTTGAAACGTCATTGATTCTTTTTTTAAAAAGGGGGGGGGGGGGGGCGCAGTTTGCCATCTTTGCCCTGGGCACCAAATGGCCTTGTCCCAGCACTGAGTGGGACTATGGAAGGGGGGTATACAGAGGTTACTATGGAAGGGGGGGTATACAGAGGTGACTATGGAAGGGGGGGTGTACAGAGGTGACTATGGAAGGGGGGGTGTACAGAGGTGACTATGGAAGGGGGGGTGTACAGAGGTGACTATGGAAGGGGGGGTGTACAGAGGTGACTATGGAAGGGGGGGTGTACAGAGGAGACTATGGAAGGGGGGGTATACAGAGGTGGCTATGGAAGGGGGGTATACAGAGTTGACTATGGAAGGGGGGTATACAGAGGTGACTATGGGGGGGGGTATACAGAGGTTACTTTTGAAGGGGGGGTATACAGAGGTGACTATGGAAGGGGGGGTATACAGAGGAGACTATGGAAGGGGGGGTATACAGAGGAGACTATGGAAGGGGGGGGTAAACAGACGAGACTATGGAGGTGGGGTATACAGAGGTGACTATGGAAGGGGGGGGTATACAGAGGTGACTATGGAAGGGGGGGTATACAGAGGTGACTATGGAAGGGGGTATACAGAGGTGACTATGGAAGGGGGTATACAGAGGTGGCTATGGAAGGGGGGGGTATACAGAGGTGACTATTGAAGGAGGTATACAGAGGTGACTATGGAAGGGGGGATACAGAGGAGGCTATAGAAGTGGGTTTATATAGAAGTGGCTTTGGACGGGGGGTACAGAGGTGGCTGTGGACGGGGGTATACAGAATGTGTGTACATTTTTTGGGATGTTGGGGTGAAGAGCAAAATTGCATAGGGGGCCCCAGGAAAATGCTGGCCCAGTGTCCAAACAATATTAAAGACAGCCCTGGGCGGGTTGTTAGCAGGCATAAGAGTAAGAATACTGTGTGTGCGGGGGGTCATGTAAAGGGCGAAATACTGTGTGTAGGGTGATAATTGAATTTGTAGTGTTTTGAAACGTCATTGATTCTTTCTTAAAAAGGGGGGGGCCGGGGGGAGCGCGGATTGCCATCTTTGCCCTGGGCACCAAATGGCCTTGTCCCAGCACTGAGTGGGAGTCATAATATTCCACAACAATGGTGTTAGTAGGTGCAATAATAACTCCCAGCATTGGAGTCAGTGGACGCAATAATAATTCCCAGCATTAGTCAGTGGATGCAAGAATAACCCCAATCACCGAGTTCAATGGACGCATAATACCCCCCCCTCCCCCCCAACATTGGTGTCAGTGGATGCCTAAGTTCATTCTGTACAGTCTGTAAAGATCCTACAGTATATTAACACCATTAAGTTTGTGCAACACTATTTCCACATATACAGTAAAGTGCTCAAAGTCTCAATCTCAATAAAATAAACAATGAACACAGTAAATAAATTCATGAATGATGAATCACATTGAAAAGTGCAATAAATCTTATTTAAGTGCTGCATGCTGCAAATAAGTACTTATACATCCAATTCAAATAAAGTTCATGTGCTTTAACTGCTTGTTAACTGGGCACTTATACCCCCTTCCTTCCCAGGCCATTTTCAGCTTTCAGCACTGTTACATTTTGAATGAAAATTGCATGGTCATGTAACACTGTACTCAAACAACATTTTTATGATTTTTTTTCACACAAATAGAGATTTCTTTTGGTGGTATTTCTTCACCACTGGGTTTTTTATTTATTTTTAATTTTTATACTTAAAGAAATAAAAATAAACCAAAAAAAAAAGGGCTGAGGCTGCACTGATGGGCTCTGATAGGCTGCACTGATGAGGCAACACTGAGGAGGCACTGATAGGTGGCACTGATGGGCTCTGATAAGCAGCACTGAAGGGCACTGAGAAGTGGTACTGATAGGTGGCACTGATGGACACTGGCAGCACTGATTGGTACTGATTAGCAGCATTTATAGGTGGCACTGGTGGGCACTGTTTGGAATGATGTCCCTGTAACAGAAGCTGGTTATATGCATTCTTCTTCTTTTCTCCTCTCGCTGTCAGCATGAGGATAAAAAAAAGCTGATAACCGGTTTGTGTTTACTTCTGTGATCAGCTGTCATTGGCTGACAGATGAACACGCGGTAAAGGGCAGCTGGGGTTGGCCCTTTACGCCAATCTGCGATCAGCCGAGTCCGAAGGACTTGGCAATCACAGAGTATGCCACCCAAAACTTTATTTGAATTGGATGTATAAGTACCTTTTTTACAGCATTATCATTGATTTGAGCACTTTATTGTATATGTAAAACTAGCGCCCCACATACTTAGTGTTGTTATTATTGAGATTATCCCTTATAGGGTAATCATAGTGCAGGCAGCTTTAAAGAGGAGTTCGGCCTGGGAACAAAAAAATGAGAAGTCAGCAGCTACAAATACTGTAGCTGCTGACTTTTAATAAATGGGCACATTTATTTTGGATTTCACCTTCATAAATCCTGCCATCACGTGACTCTCAGTCTCTTCCTTCCCTGCCTCAGGTCTCTGCAGCCTCTGCCTCCCCCGAGACGGCAGGATTTACGAAAGGTGAAATTCAAAATAAATTACACAGGCGACTGTCAAGATGGAAGCCTGGAGCAAACCGATAGAGCTGAGGAAACAATGGGTGTTGTGAAACGCGTCTCCCCCTTCACTGTATAGACATGCCTGATTATAATCAACTTTTGTGAGTAGCCATTTGGCTGTGTGCTTTTATTATATTAACCACTTGCTTACTGGGCACTTAAACACCCTTCCTGCCCAGACCAATTTTCAGCTTTCGGTGCTCTCACACTTTGAATGACAATTACTCAGTCATGCAACACTGTACCCAAATGAATTTTGTGTCCTTTTTTTCCCACAAATAGAGCTTTCTTTTGGTGGTATTTGATCACCTCTGGGGTTTTTATTTTTTGCGCTATAAATGAAAAAAGACCGAAAATTTTGAAAAAACGCATATTTCTTTGTTTCTGTGACAGAATTATGCAAATTATTAATTTTTCTTCATAAATTTTGGCCAAAATTTATACTGCTACATATCTTTGGTAAAAATAACCCAAATTAGTGGATATTATTTGGTCTTTGTGAAAGTTAGAGAGTCTACAAGCTGTGGTGCGAATCGCACAAAATTGATCACATCTGATGTACTGGTGGCCTATCTCGCTTCTTGTGACCCGAACAAGTCAGGAAAGTACAAATACCCCCCAAATGACCCCTTTTTGGAAAGTAGACATTCCAAGGTATTTAGTAAGAGGCATAGTGAGCTTTTTGATTTTGTCATTTTTTTTCCCACAATTCTTTGCAAAATTAAGATTTTTCATTTTTTTTTCTCCACAAAATTGTCATTGTAATAGGTTATTTCTCTCACGTGGCATGTGTATACCACAAATGACACCCCCCAAAAAATTCTGCTACTCCTCCTGAGTATTACAATACCACATGTGTGGGACTTTTTCACAGCCTGGCCACATAGAGAGGCCCAACATGCAGGTAGCGCCATCATGTGTTCTAGGAACATAAATTACACATCTAACTTGTTGACTATTTATTACACTTTTGAAGCACCAAGACAATGACACGTGACACTGATGACAGATGGCACTGATACGTGGCAATGATGACACGTGGCACTGATGACAGATGGCACTAATATGTGGCACTGATGACAGATGGCACTAATATGTGGCACTGATGACACGTGGCACTAATATGTGGCACTGATGACACGTGGCACTAATATGTGGCACTGAGGACACGTGGCACTAATATGTGGCACTGAAGACACGTGGCACTAATACGTGGCACTGAGGACACGTGGCACTAATACGTGGCACTAATACGTGCCACCGATGACAGATGGCACTAATACATGGCACCGATGACGCGTGACACTGATGACAGATGGCACTGATAAGTGGCATTGATGACACGTGACACTGACAACAGATGGCACGTGACACTGACAGGTGGCACTGATGACAAATGGCACTGATACGTGGCACTGATGACAGATGGCACTAATACGTGGCACTGATGACAGATGGCACTGGGGACAAATGGCACTGACAACAGGTGGCACTGGGGGCAGGTGGCACTGGGGTGGATGGCACTGGGGGAAGGTAGCACTGGGGTGGATGGCACTGCTGGGGGAGGATGGCACTTTTTTTTTTTTTTTTTTTTACTCAAGGCAGAACGGCTGCCGCTGCAGCCGTTCATCTCTCCCCTCTCACACTGTCTGTGTGAGGAGGGAGAGCGGCGCTGAGAGATGATCTCATATGTTTACATATGAGATCATCTCCCATTGGACACGCCGATCACGCTGTAAACGGCTGCTGTGATTGGCCGTTTACAGCGATCTGTGTTTGCCTGTCCCCGGGGGACACGGCGAACACAGAACTTCCGCGATGCGCGCCCGTGGCGGCGCGCATTGCGGAAGTAAACATTAGGACGTCCAGGGACGGCCTCCCGGACCAACGCGCCTGCTCTACGGCAGTCATTCGGCTATAGGGCGGGCGCAAGGTGGTTAAACACATTTTTATATATACTGCACTTAGTTTGGCGCACTTCACCGTTCTTTGCAAGGACACTTGCAGTACCTGTTCATGGAGCCCACGATGTCGGCACCCCAGCGATTTTCTGATTGGCTTTCGGGTGCTGCTGCCGCCATCTCCACATGGGGAAACTGGCAGTGATGCCTTTCTGCCTTACAGCTGGTTTCCTCCTGCATGTGCGCAAAGTGTGCTGCACTTTCTAATTGGCCTGGCAGCAGAGGAAGGAGGAGGGGCCTGAACTTCCGAGGGACAGCGCCGGGTCCCAGGAGTGGGGGCAGGGACCTGTCAAAAGCAGGTCCCCGTTCCCTCTTCCCCCCCGAAAGGTGGCAAATGTGGGGGGAGGAAGCAAATAAGCAGAGGTTCCACTTTTGGGTGGAACTTTGCTTTAAAGTGGAAGTAAACCCTTCTATCGTTATCAGTCAAGGAAGCTGCCATCTTGGCCTCTGATTCTTCAACTGCCATAATGCTGCACATGTGATCAGTTATGAAACCAACCATTGGATGGCTTGAAAGTTTGGTTGAGAGCACAAGCAATGTGAACGTTAGCATTTCCGGCATGTCGGGAATGTTAGGCCTCTTTCACACGGGGCGGATCAGTAATGATCCGCCCCGTGATGATCCGCTCGCTCAGCGGCGATCGCTCCGTTGTCCCCGCTGAGCCGGCGGCGGACAGGGCGGTCTCCGCACACTGTGCAGGGACCGCCCTTTCAGCTCTCCGTTTCCTCTATGGGGATTGGATGAGCACGGACCGTCTGCCCGTGTTCATCCGATCCGCTCTGCAGACGGACAGAAAAATAGGATTTTCCTCCGTCTGCAGAATTGGACAGTTGCGGAGGCGGACAATAGCGGGTGTCTGCGGATGCTCATCCGCAGACACCCGCTATCCCATAGGGATGAATGTATGCCCGTATTTCATCCGCAAACGGATGGATGAAATACGGACATACCATCCGCATGTGTGAAAGGGGCCTAAGTGTTTTTTGAAACTGGGTTTACTCCCGCTTTAAGGAAACGCACACCAAAATCTCCTATATGAAGGAAGCCTCCCCCATATCCAGGATGCTGGGGTTGTAGGATGCTAGGGATTGCACAAGTGCCTCCTTCATCATGACTCCATGTTTGGACAACCACTGGATTTCCTGCTGGTTCTGAAGCACTCAGGTGGTAAGGCACACGACTTGGTGCACAAAGCCATTGTGCTCAGCTGCTGTTCACAGGACGTTTGAAAAAAACCTTGTCTGAATGCTGGAACTTGACGGCTACTAACCGACTTTTAAAAACACCCGTTTTTACACTTTCCTCATGTACACTGCTGTTCCTAAACGGATGTTTAGGAGCAGTTGGGCATTTTTTTAAACTGCTCCTGGAATCTCTTCTATGTTCTCTTCTCTGTCCATGTACATGGGGTCTGAAGTAACTGATCAATACCCTCTATTCTTATTATTATCAGTTATGTATTCCTTTGTTTAGTCCCTATAGTTCAGCTAATCTATCAATTACGCCAAGCACATGTTATTGTTAATACCACAATGCTATCACCCTTGGCTATGAAATCAATACACGTTTAAGGTCAATTAAATCTCATTTATTTCCCAAGGAAATAATACAGCGTGCATAAGGTATTAATAGGAGTTGCAATAATACATAGCATACAATCAAAGTATAATATACGCCATACTTATCCGACCTTCGCAACCACACCTCATGACTGGATCTCCTGATGGAATACAGAGGGACAGAGGAAGACCTCATGGTTGCGAACCTTTTTGTTAAACATACCTCACCCATACCACACCCTACTGCCAGTCCCATTTGGTTTGGACCAATCAGTGTTCACATGACAGCCCTCCTAATATCACTGACTGTTCTGCCATATTTGGCTTTGTGGCCAGTCCCATCTGATGTGCCCTGGGCCGTCTTTGTCATCAATCTCTTTGAAGCTTGTGTGCACCATTTGGGCTGAAGGTAACTCCTTTGATATGCAGATTCTGCCACATTCCTCTACACATTCTAAACATGTGTCATGCAAACATCAACATGGCTGAGTTCGGCTGTACAAACAGCGGTGTAGATGTATAATAATAATTCCTGTCTGATTCCAACATATGCCGCTTTGCGCCTAAACACGGCGCATACCACCCTTCTTCAGACACGGCTCCTTTTGAACAGTCCATAACTGTCTTAACGTGTGTGGTTCCCCAACATGTGCTTCCGAACCAGCACCTGTGGCACAGTCCTTAGCTTGTGTAACGCGTGGTTGTTTCCAACGAGCGCTCCAGAGACATCTCTTATGGAACAGTACACAAGTGTCTTACCACGTTGTGTTTTCAACGTGTGCAGAAACAGGTCCTATGGAGCAGTCCATAATTGTTTTACCACGTGATGTTTCCCAACACGTGCCGCTTTGCCACTGAGTGACACATCTCCACCATTCTTCAGCGACAGCTTCCATGTCACCATTCTGTATCTTGGGTATCTTCAGGACGGCAGTACAGGCAAGGGGTGCCCATTCATTCACCATTCACCAGTACCCATTCAGAGCAACATATCACCCAGCTTTCAGACCCAGAGTCTTGAGGAGGGCCTTCTTGCCCATATTACTAGCCTACAATACCCATAGGTCATACTCTACCACAAACATAAATCAACTCATTACCATAATATATATTTATATATGTATTCCGCACCCCGCTCCCAACCTCCTATAACCTTTTACTGTAAATACGGGTCGGGATTAGGCAGGCTTGCTCGCAGCGGCGTTGCAGGGCTCTGACTTGGCAGCAACGTCTCCAATTTGTACACAGAGAGCTCACTGTCAAATCGTCCCTCAACTTGCATAGACAACTGGGAGACCCTTCTAGATAAATATTGCTTAACTACACATATAAGTTTACAACAATTACCAAACCCACACAATTCCACCCCTGTGCCTGGATTTCAGAGATCATGCCCATTGTACCATGCACCTCTACCTACGGTTAGGTTCAAGGAACCCTCTAGTCCCTTGACTAACACTACACCGGTATTCTTTAGGACAAAGAAACAAAACTCGCCTATGTCCTAAATAATACCTGGGTGCCTTCCCAGCAATGACCTCTCCATCCAGAATACAGAGAGAAATAACCTCCCAACATTATTCGTTCATCCCCATGTATTGACCTGGCCTACAAAGGACATCATGGTCATGCTTCCGACAAAGGGAAATATCAACCTGCCTCCAGCGTTCAGCTTCTCTGATCACATGTGTGATATAGCCTCAAATGCAACAAGATAGAGTCCCCAGTCAGTAAGCCCATTGATGCCACCAAATATACAGACCAAGTCTGCACTTCTGTATATGAGAACATACAGCATAACACCTTTCACAATCCAACTTAGTACCACCCATACAGGCATTCGACCACTATTTTGGATTAGTGTAAGCAACGTGTTTTGGCAAAATCTTACTGAGCGGTGACGCTAACTCATCAGGCCACTGCCCCTCATACAGAGACAGTATAATCAGCTTGATGTTGGCTGATATTTCCACCTGCCACAGAGTGCGCGCCAGAGCCAATGACAGGTTTCTGTCTTCCCTACCAACCTCTCCACATGGTTGACAAAATCCGGAGCCATTCTAACCTGAGTGTTTCCGTGATTTCATTGAATGTTATCAAGGATGCCACCAATCTCCCAGGGTAACAAAGTCACGCTCCTTCTCTGAAGCTATGGCTGTGAGTTTGTTCCTCAGGAGGCCGATGTCCCCTCCATTAATAACACCCATCCCAGCTATTGTTCCCCCCCAATATAGTGCTGAATACATCCCTCCTCTTTCGGGTTACTCCCCAGAAATAAGCATCCTGCATGGACCTCATTCTCATCTCTGGGAGTAAGTCACTGGTACAATAACCGCACCTGATTCAGTGTATACTCAGCACATATAGGGTGATAGGTTTTGTCAACCACCATGAGATGTTGCAGCACCATGTGGTGAAGTCCTACGGTACCCTGGTAGCCAGCGTTTGTTCCCTTTATTTTAACGGAGCATGCTCCTGTGTGTATTCACTGGCATTATCTGTGCAGGGTTTCAACCTCTCAGGTGAGACACCAACCGGGCGTATCTTCCTCGTCTCTAGTTCTGGTGTCCCGCATGTCCTGTAACCGAAAGCTTCTCTCTAGGACCGCTAGGATTGAGACACCACCCCTACGAGGAAGTTTTCACCCCATTGATGTATCACCTGGCACCCTTTAGTCTGACCAACAGCCACCTTATTATGCATAAGCGCCAGTATGCCTCCTGGGTACCTGCACCATATTAACTCCGTTACATCAATGCATGTCATACATTAAAACCTTTCTTCTTTCAATTCCTCCTTCCAACAAAAAAACACATATTTTACATTTTCATGTTTTGACGGATTGGATGTGTCAATTCTTCCCCAACCTCCAACCCATTGCACATGTATAAATAACATGTTTGCATTCATCAGGAGAGACTTCAGCAAAAATATTTCACAAGTTCTCTTGCTAGGCACAGTCTTTCAGATTCAGCATTAGCACCAAATTGTCCATACGAAAGAAACAGGTATTAATCTGAATCTTTCAGTTTTCCTTCTCTCCTGATGTGTATTGGAACTAATTTATGGTATGGTGTGGCACAGACAAACTGCCAACCAGATGATCATCTGTCATCCATCTTCCGGAAGCCTCTCCAATTCTCGCTCCACTTGGATTCTGGAAGTGAAAAACAAGAGCAGTATCAAATTCTTATCCACAATATCTGATCGCTTACCATGTTTACTTATAGTTCCCTCCTTGGAGCCCAGGACCTCAGTATTCCTGGCTTCTGCAACTCTGACCAAACTATCCAAACAACCATGACCTCTTTAGGCTACACCCGCTGTAAAATGGATCCCCATGGTATGATCAAAACCGTTTAAAACTGAACGTCAGTGTTGCTTCTCAAAAACTTCAAATTTTACAAACTAAAAAAAACAATGCATCTATCTGTATCTTTACGATGTATGCACTACCCCCTTTCAGGTGACTGGTTCTAACTGAGGGCATTGTTAATTCCCCCCCTTTCAGGTGGATTAGACCTACTACTTTTCCACCTGAATAAAAATATAACTAACATAGAGGACTAAACCAATATCAACAAAAAAAATTTTTAGAAGAAAAAAAAATAAAAAAAATAAAATCAAAAAAAAATAAATTAAAAAAAAAAAATGTAAAAACTTAAAAAATCCGGCCATGATCACACAAACAACATGACAAGACAACCATCATACGACAAGACAACCATCATACAACAACGACAAACACTCAACTTTTAGTTGACAACATCCATGGATTTTTCTCCTGCAAAGAGTGCTTATTCCAATCTGAAATACAATTAGTTAATGGGGAAAACAAAAACAAAACAAAGCATATGTATCATCACAACATTTTAGCTTCATTTGTAACTCTTTTTAGTACTATTATTTTTCATTGTTTGCAAACAATTACTAACTAATGAGCTCATGGTACCATGTGATAATCGATTATGCATTTACAATAACCTAACCCATGTTCATATATTTTACCACTGTTGTTCTCACTTTGACAGACCTGCAAACAAATGCAAATGTTAGTATCTAAAGCCATTTAACTTCTTTCATGGTCTGTGGAAAAAAAATACAAAGACAGTGATTACACACAATTATCATGACAATTGACTTTTTAAGTCCCCAAAGCCTTTCCCATTAATGCAATATAGTTGCCATACCTTTCTATACTACGCAGTGGTATTGGAAATCTTTGCCATATTACCCAAGAAAAATGTCAATGCCATTTGTGTCCAATTACATACAAGCCAAAATGGTAGATTAGCCCAGGGCGCAAATGTTGGAATGTTCATCCAGTCTTGTTGCTGGCTGTGCTTAGGGTGTGAACTGTCATTCCTTATCTTTCCTTCAGAACTGTGTAATCTGTCCTGGCTGCTATCTTTCATATCAGGCCTTTGATTTACCCTGTCCCTGCCCTGGGTGGGGGTTTTCATTGTAGGTACTTGTATTTCTGGGGTTTCCTGTTCAATGCTAGCAATTTTAAGGACTTTATGAAATCTATGTCTATTCCATTTACTATGTCTGAACTTTCTCTGCCTTCCTGTACCTCTGCTTATTACGGACACATCTGCCTTTGACCCATACTCCCTTTCCCTGGACTCTTGACAGAAGTCTCTGAGAATATTGACAAAATTTTGGTAGGATCTAGCATTCCTCAGAGCCATTCTAGTGGGATAGCTTACATAACACTTATTGGCCATTGAGTATATGAAACTTGCATCGTCCTCCAATAAGTCAGGACAGTTGAACACTTTCATATACAATGCAAGATACTCACTGCAGAACAAAATTGGGTCATCTCCTCTCCTAAATTTCATTCGTTGCAAATCACTCATACCATTATCACGACTGTCCACAATACGCTGCAACTCTTTCCTCCGCACCTCTGCAACTGCTACGTTATCATTGACTTGTGCCGATAACTGACCTACCAAAGGTCCTGGTAGCCATGCTTTCAGAAGAGAGCATGCATCCTCATTACTCAAATGGAATTTAACCACTAGAGCTTCAAATTTATTGGACAGACTCATTGGTGATTCCAGGGCATTAAATTCACCCAACATCTGGCACAAAGTAAGTCTCTCTTGGATTGTAATCAAACTCTCATTCTGCCTTGAAGCTATAGGTGCCATAGCAGACTGTGTTTCATCACGGCCCTTCTCCTCATTGATCGTGCAGATATCGGCCAATTGGCATGTTCCTTTGTGCTCATTGAGCGATACCATAACTTTCTCTGTAGTAAGAAGCTGGGAGCGTACATTTGCTAATTCTCTTTCTAAAGACATAACCAACTCCTCCATCTCTGACAATTTCATTCGCAATGACTCTACAACTTTGCTCTTCATATTACAGTCCATCCTGTAACTGTGGATCTGTTCTTGTAGTTCACCGTTTCTCTCTGACAAATCTCTTGCTTTTGCCTGCAATTCATCCATCTCATCACTGGAGGCTGTTGCAATCTTTAGAAGGTTTTCACTGACTTCCGCTATGTCCTCACTCAGATGCCTCCTCTCTACTTCCCACTTCCCCCCCATTTGCTCAGATATAACTTTAATTCTGAGCAAAACTGCAATTTCATTAGCCAACTTTTCTTTCTTAACTTTTTTTAGCTGTTTGCCCGATACTTTGCTATTATGTTGCTGACACTGAGATAATAGAGTCTTATACTGGCTTTCAAGAGTTTCATCTGCACATGAATGGTAACTGGCAGAGGCATACTTTTTAACATATGTATACACAAGTTCCATTTCACAACCATACAATCCACACAATACACACTTCTATTTGCACTAACGTACCAACACTGCATTGAGTACCAAATCAAACTCAATTATCGTTAGCTCTTACAACTCACACAAAACAAAAACAAATCGCTCTTCTAGCATTCTCTATTCTTAATTCGTTGCCACTTTTACCTGATATCATTCAAAACCATTCAATTTTGCCTATCCATAGTACAGATTTACCACACTTAATGTGGCATTATCAGCTGCCTTGTATCCGAGCACTTCTGTCCTGTAAGTTCTATGCAGCTTTTAGGATTGCCACATGTTATCTGGGGTGCCAAATGAAGTAACTGATCAATACCCTCTATTCTTATTATTATCAGTTATGTATTCCTTTGTTTAGTCCCTATAGTTCAGCTAATCTATCAATTACGCCAAGCACATGTTATTGTTAATACCACAATGCTATCACCCTTGGCTATGAAATCAATACACGTTTAAGGTCAATTAAATCTCATTTATTTCCCAAGGAAATAATACAGCGTGCATAAGGTATTAATAGGAGTTGCAATAATACATAGCATACAATCAAAGTATAATATACGCCATACTTATCCGACCTTCGCAACCACACCTCATGACTGGATCTCCTGATGGAATACAGAGGGACAGAGGAAGACCTCATGGTTGCGAACCTTTTTGTTAAACATACCTCACCCATACCACACCCTACTGCCAGTCCCATTTGGTTTGGACCAATCAGTGTTCACATGACAGCCCTCCTAATATCACTGACTGTTCTGCCATATTTGGCTTTGTGGCCAGTCCCATCTGATGTGCCCTGGGCCGTCTTTGTCATCAATCTCTTTGAAGCTTGTGTGCACCATTTGGGCTGAAGGTAACTCCTTTGATATGCAGATTCTGCCACATTCCTCTACACATTCTAAACATGTGTCATGCAAACATCAACATGGCTGAGTTCGGCTGTACAAACAGCGGTGTAGATGTATAATAATAATTCCTGTCTGATTCCAACAGGGTCGTTTACAGTCATTTCTAGGCAGTTGAGTTTGGAGGTCTTTTTTTTGGAAAGCAAAAAAATGGGTTCAGATGCTGAGTTTAGAGGCATTTCAAGCGCCAGACTCTTCTAATTATGGCTAAACATGGTAACTCACGTTTAGCTGCATTTCGTTTAGAGGCATTTTTTATTTTTGGCTATTTTGAGAAAAAATAATTCCAAACGCGGCTAAACGTGGTATGTAAACATGGCAAAACAGACATTTTAATCGTGGGTTACTATCTGTCAAGTTAAATCGCTCAGGAGAGGTTGTAAAATCGTCCCGTGTATATTAAGCTTTATATGCCGCGTTTATCGCCGTTCATGAGCGTTTTTCCAGATAATTGTACTGATCCACATAACCTCAGAAATGCCTACAATGCAAGAAAATCTCTCTCTCCCCCAACCCCCTCGCCCCCCTTGCAGCCCACAATATACAAGTGTACTGGAAAGTCTTTTTTTTTTTTTTTTCATATTGCAATTGGTCAGAAATGTTTCCCCATTAAAAACCGCTAAAAACGAAAACGCTTATAAGCATAATGTAACACATTTAGATGTGTTTACGTGCTGTTTTATGCATTTGGCGTTTCAAATATCAATACACTTTTGTCCTGAACGTGATTTTTTGCTTTCAAAAATATGCCACTGAGCACAACTGCCTCTAAGACCCCTTTCACACTTACTAAAATAGCGCTGGTAAATCGCGCTGAAAGAGCCGCTCCTCACACTCCAGTGTGAAAGCCGGAGGGCTTTCAAACTTGGGCGGTGCACTGGCAGGACGCTAAAAAAAGTTCTGCTAGCAGCATCTTTGGAGCGGTGAAGCTCCATTGAAATAAATGAGGCAGAGCAGCTATACTGCTGCAGCGGCGCCTTGCGGTGGTTTTAACCCTTTCTCGGCCGCTAGCACGCTGGGGGGTAAAACCTCTCTGCCAGAGGCTGATTACTGCCGCTAAAACGGTAAAAACGCTAAAATGGTAAAGTGGCGCTAAATAGGAGTTGTCTGCAAGCACTGTATATGCTGTTAAGCCCTTTCTTCACTGCTAGGGGTAGGCATCACAAGTCAGTCCTTGCTGGCTTGTTTTTATTGTCCATAGTTCTGTCTGTTTTGTCAACACTTAACAGGTAAATATTCTAGCTAGTGTTTGCATTAATTTATATGCTTTGTATTAACCCTTGAAGTGTCTTTGCCTTTTGTAGATTAACCTGCAAGTGCTACTTATCTGGTGTCTATTAACCAGTGTTGCCAACCACCCACAGGATTTTTTACTGACAAAACATGGGGAATTTACTGATGGAGCACTTTTTTTTTTTTTTTTACTGACAACCTGAAAAATGACAGAACTCCTAAGAAAAACAAAGGCCTTGTACACACGATTGGATTTTCCAACGGGAAATGTTCGATGACAGGCTGTTGGTGGAAAATCCGACCGTGTGTACGCTCCATCGGACAATTGTTTTCAGAATCTCTACGGACAAATGTTGGAACGCTTGTTTTAAATTTTCCGCAGACAAATGTCTGTTGTCAGATTTTCGTGTGTACAGTTCGTCGGACAAAAGTCCAAAGTACAAACACACATGCTCAGAAACAAGGACGAGCCAGAAGCGGTCGGTCTTGTAAACTAGCATTCGTAATGGAGAATTAACATCCGTGACACAGCAAATTATGAAATCTCGAAATGCAGCGCACAATTCTCTTCTTCTTTAATGTGATAATAATGAAGCTGCTTTGCTGGTGATACTGATTGCAAACAAATTTTCAATTATTTTTTTTTTTCTAGTGATATCAAGAATAATATTATTAATATTATTCATTTTTATTTTTATTTTTTTTTATTTTTTATTGAGCAAGTTACCACAACACCATTATCACGTCGTTTTTAAGATCAAAGATACAACTATGTTGGTTTTAGCTGTCAATTTTACATTGTATTTTTTTTATTGTAACTGCCTACTCCCAAATTGTCATTTGAAGTAAAATACATAGCCAAGTATTTATTCTCCACATTTTTTTTTATTGAAAATAAAAAAAAAAAAAGAAAACAAAATTAGACATGCTATCTGCCAATAGAACTTAACCAAAAAGTGCATTCTATGCATCCAAACATATAAAGAAAATATACCAAATCAAATCATTATTCAACTAAAAAAAATAATGTCAAAGCAATAACTCCAAGGCCAATAATAAATAACATGTTATCTCCTCCAATTCTGCAACATGTCTGGTTGACGAACGGCCATTCAGAAAAGAGCGAATCAACACTCGCCAAACTTCTACTAACACGAAATTAGCAGAAGGAGCCCAAAGAGTGGCGCTAAAGAGCTGAACCACAATGTAGTACATCACTACGTTTGTATTTTTTGGCCAACAAATCCTTGTAGTTTATAAGCAAGCCAAGCTTGGGCCAATGCCCTTCGGACAAAAGTCCACGTTTTTTTGGCCAACAATCCGATCGTGTGTACGAAGCTTTAGACAATCAATATTTAAAAAGTATAAACACAATATGGAAACACTGACAATACCCATAACAAGTAATTTGCCTGGTTTACATTTAAAGTGATTGTAAATGATCACCTTGTAAAATAGCACATTCAGTTTAAAATAGAAATGAAAGGCAAAACATTTTTGTATAGATATAAAAAAAAAATATATATATATATATATATATATATATATATAAATACCTTTTTTCCCTTTTCTCTAAGTGATCACATTCCCTCTGTTCCCAGCTGCATAAGAGCTGGGAGATGAGGAGAATCAGTAGTACACTGATCTTCCCAGTGAATGTCAGTGCAGCGGTGGCGTGTCAGGACAAGTCTGCTCATTGTAGCATAGCTAGAGAACAGACCACAGTGTGTTGTTCTGCTTAGTATGGTCAGTTTTTTTTAAAGGGAGCACAGGAACACAAAGCAGGGATTTCACATAAAGGAAGCAATACAAAGAAAACAAGATACTTTCTTATACAAGTACATGGTACAGCAGGCACATATCAGGAATATGAAGTGTTGGGGTAACAAACGATTTTAGCCCTGTACACACAGGCTGAATGTCGGGAAACATCGGGCAGTTAAAAAAATAAAAAAATGTCCGACATTTGGCTTGTGCGTATGTTGGTCTGTTGGACAGAAGCTGTCCATTTTGGCTGGCTTCTGTCAGATAAGCATGCTGGAAATCAAGCAGCCGACCGACTCCTGATCAGTGATCTCAGCCAATGGCGGGGGAGGGGCGGGGCAGGCGATGACCCCTATCAGAAGTGGGGGAGAGCGATTTACTAACTTTGCATAATGAGCACATGCCTCCGACCGGAGCTGTCAGTTTTTTTTCGTTCAACCCAAAAAAACTTGTGTGTGCCAGGCTTTAAATAGTCAACACGACACGACAAATTATCAGTCCTTGATATAACAGAGAGTTGTAAAAATCACAGATTTTTACAAATTGTCTGTAAATTTAATGATGGTTGGCAACCTTGCTATTAACCCTTCAATGCTTTACCTGTAGTTTGTTACCTCTTCAGTGCTGATGACTGCTGTGCATTAATATGTCAATTCTAATTTCCAGGCGTAAATTTCAGTGCTACTGATTAGCTTGCATTGCCTTCAGTACTTTGCCTATTGGGCATCAACCTGGAAGTGCTTCTGTCTAAGGTGTCTTGGACCTCGCTCACACTTGTGGGGAGTCTGTTTGCCAGTGGCCGCTGGGGTAGGGTTGCCACCTTTTCTTCAAGCCAAACCCGAACATTTTTGCGGCGCACAGCAATTTTTTTGTAGTACACGCTATAGGATTGTAAAATACCTTGGGTTACCCAAAAAGAGTAGTAATAAGGTGTGCTACGGTGAACAGTGGCTGTGGCCAAATTGCATTAACAGTGGGGGGGAAGACTTAAAGGGGCATGGTTAAATAAAACAAAAGCATTGGTGTATCCATAAAATATGATTTGATTAATAAAAGAACTGTCAGTGAAAATAGCCTACCTTAAAAGTGGACACTGTCGGCCAGTAGAGCAGTGGACGGTGTCAGTAGAACAATGGATGGAGTCAGTAGGGCAGTGGACAGTGTCAGTAGGTCAGATGATGGTGTCAGTAGGTCAGATGATGGTGTCAGTAGGGCAGTGGACGGTGTCAGTAGGGCAGTGGACGGTGTCAATAGGGCAGTGGACGGTGTCAATAGGGCAGTATATGGTGTCAGTAGGGCAGTATATGGTGTCGGTAGGGCAGTATATGGTGTCGGTAGAGCAGATGATGGTGTCAGTAGGGCAGTATATGGTGTCGGTAGAGCAGATGATGGTGTCGGTAGAGCAGATGATGGTGTCAATAGGGCAGTATATGGTGTCAGTAGGGATGTATATGGTGTCGGTAGAGCAGATGATGGTGTCAATAGGGCAGTATATGGTGTCAGTAGGGCAGTATATGGTGTCAGTAGGGCAGTATATGGTGTCGGTAGAGCAGATGATGGTGTCAATAGGGCAGTGGACAATGTCAGTAGAGAAGTGGACGGTGTCAGTAGAGAAGTGGACGGTGTCAGTAGAGAAGTGGACGGTGTCAGTAGAGAAGTGGACGGTGTCAGTAGAGACGTGGACGGTGTCAGTAGAGACGTGGACGGTGTCAGTAGAGAAGTGGACGGTGTCAGTAGAGCAGATGATGGTGTCAGTAGAGCATTGGACAATGTCAGTAGGGCACATGATGGTGTCAGTAGGGCACATGATGGTGTCAGTAGGGCACATGATGGTGTCAGTAGGGCACATGATGGTGTCAGTAGGGCAGATAATGGTGTCAGTAGAGCAGTAGATGGTGTCGGTAAAGCAGTGGATGGTGTCGGTAGGGCAGAGGAAGTCGGTAGGGCAGAGGACGGTGTCGGTAGGGCAGAGGACGGTGTCGGTAGGGCAGAGGACGGTGTCTGTAGGGCAGAGGACGGTGTCTGTAGGGCAGAGGACGGTGTCTGTAGGGCAGAGGACGGTGTCTGTAGGGCAGAGGACGGTGTCTGTAGGGCAGAGGACGGTGTCGGTAGGGCAGAGGACGGTGTCGGTAGGGCAGTGGACGGTGTCGGTAGGGCAGTGGACGGTGTCGGTAGGGCAGTGGACGGTGTCGGTAGGGCAGTGGACGGTGTCACCCGGTGAGAACTGTACATATGGATGTGTATGGGGAGGGGGGTGTATTTATAGTGTATGGTGGGGGAGGGGGTGTATATATAGTGTATGGTGTGGGAGGGGGGTGTATATATAGTGTATGGTGGGGGAGGGGGGTGTATGGTGGGGGGAGGGGAGTGTATGGTAGGGGAGGGGGGTGTATATATGGTGTATGTATAGTGGTATGGTGGGGGGAGGGGGGTGTATGGTGGGGGGAGGGGGGTGTATAGTGTATGGTGGGGGGAGGGGGGTGTATATATAGTGTATGGGGGTGTATGTATGGTGGGGGAGGGGTGTGTTTATATAGTGTATGTATAGTGTATGGTGGGGGGAGGGGTGTGTATATATAGTGTATGGGGGTGTATGTATAGTGTATGGTGGGGGGTGTATATATAGTGTATGGGGGTGTATGTATAGTGTATGGTGGGGGAGGGGGGTGTATAGTGTATTGTTGGGGGAGGAGAGGAGAGAGTACTTTGTAATTCTGACATGGAAAAAAACTTACCTTACAAGCATGTCTGCAGTCCCAGCGCGATCTCTGCACACATTCCAGAGCAGCAGGGAATGGGATGGCTCCGCCAACCTCCTTGTCCCTTCTGTAGTCAGCCAGAGGATTCATGGAGAGCACCATGGAGGCTCCATCTCTGCCTCTGCATTCTGACTCCTGTCCTGCACTCAGACAGCTGAGCACTAGTAGAAATCAAGCAGTGCTGCGCCCGAGCGGACCCGAAATCGAGGAGACACGGCCGCCACCGCACTAATGACACTGGCGGGTCCGAAATTAATAATGGACCCGGGCACATGTTTCAAAACCCGTACTGTCCGGGTGAATCCCGGACAGGTGGCAACCCTACGCTGGGGGCCCTTTCTGTCTCTGTGGCTGGTTGCAGACGGCACCTTTTGCAGTTGTGAATGGGGCTGTAACCATTCAGTGCTTTGCAGATTGTGCATTAAAGTGGTTGTAAACAGGGCTCAAGTCCTGTGGGAACGCATGGGAACGGCGTTCCCGTACTATTTCTACAACAGGAACGCCGTTCCCATTAGCCGCCTGCGTACTCCGTGGCCGCCCGAGTGACTGGTTGCTAGGCTAGGGCCGCTCCGCGTCTAGCAACCGGTCACATGACGTCGGGCGTACACGTGGGCACGCACTGGCAGGAGTCAGTGGGCAGTGCGCAGCATACAGCCCGGGCTACGGCTGAGCAGCTCCTCCAGAGCAGCCAGCCACAGACACACGGCAGGGATCCAGACTGTCCCCTCCCTCTCCTCTACCCAGTGCCAGACAGTCCTGGCCTCCTGGGGCCAAAGCCGCTGCCAGTTTACTTCTCTCTCGAGAAGGGAAGAGAATACCAGGTTAGTGTGTTATTAAGTTGCAGTCTGCAATACATACCCTGCCAGTACTCTGCAATACCCTGCCAGTACTCTGCAATACCCTGCCAGTACTCTGCAATACCCTGCCGATACTCTGCAATACCCTGCCGATACTCTGCAATACCCTGCCGATACTCTGCAATACCCTGCCTATACTCTGCAATACCATGCCAATACTCTGCAATACCCGCCAATACTCTACAATACATACCCTGCCAGTACTCTGCAATACATACTCTGCAATACATACCCTGCCAATACTCTGCAATACCCTGCCAGTACTCTGCAATACCCTGCCAATACATACCCTGACAATACTCTGCAATACCCTGACAATACTCTGCAATACATACCCTACCAGGACTCTGCAATACCCTGCCAATACTCGGCAATAAATACCCTGCCAGTACTCTGCAATACCCTGCCAATACTCTGCAACACCCTGCCAATACTCTGCAATACATACCCTGCCAATACTCTGCAATACCCTGCCAATACTCTGCAATACATACCCTGCCAGTACTCTGCAATACCCTGCCAGTACTCTGCAATACCCTGCCAATACTCTGCAATACATACCCTGCCAATACTCTGCAATACATACCCTGCCAGTACTCTGCAATACATACCCTGCCAGTACTCTGCAATACATACCCTGCCAGTACTCTGCAATACATACCCTGCCAGTACTCTGCAATACATACCCTGCCAGTACTCTGCAATACATACCCTGCCAGTACTCTGCAATACATACCCTGCCAGTACTCTGCAATACATACCCTGCCAATACTCTGCAATACATACCCTGCCAATACTCTGCAATACATACCCTGCCAATACTCTGCAATACATACCCTGCCAATACTCTGCAATACATACCCTGCCAATACTCTGCAATACTTACTCTGCCAATACTCTGCAATACATACCCTGCCAATACTCTGCAATACATACCCTGCCAATACTCTGCAATACTTACCCTGCAATACCCAGCAATGCCCTGCCAATAATCTGCAATACCCAGCATTAATCTGCAATACACCCAGCAATAATCTGCAATACCCTGCCAATACTCTGCAATACCCTGCCAATACTTATCCTGCCAATATTCTGCAATACCCTGCCAATACCTACCCTGCCAATACTTACTCTGCCAATACCCAGCCATACCCATCCATGCTCAGCCAATATTACATTGGGGGAGATGCAGGGCTCAAGTCCTGCGGGAACTCACAGGAACGGAGTTCCTGTACTTTTTCCACAACAGGAACTCAGTTCCCATTAGCAGCCATGTCCTGCAAGACTTTGAAGTATGCGAGCTGTGTCGCAGGTGCTACACCAGCAGCCGCAGACACAGCTCGCAATAGTAAGTGCTGCACACCTGACCATTCAGGCATTGCCAGTAGGGGGCCCCATGACAGCTTCCGCTTCGATCTACCTGTCAATCACAGCTATCTGACGGTTAGATCAGGACCTGCTGCTAAGAGATTGTATTTAGTCAGACCTCTTGTGATGCGCTCCTCCCTGCCGGCCCCTCCTGATTTTCTGGCTCCTCATCTTCCCCCCCTTGTCCTGCATACTTGCTCTGTGTGTCCCGCTGAATCCCCCCCCCTCCTCTATCTAGGACATGCAGGGAGAGAGGTGATCTGAGGGAGGAACATCAGTTTGGGGTGGTAAGCTGAGCACAATACCTGGCAAAGTTTAATGCCAGGAGGGAAGTTTATGTGGAAATATGTGAAGGGTTGGAATAGCAGCGAGTGTGTGTTGGAGCTAGGGATGAGCCGAACACCCCCCGGTTCGGTTCGCACCAGAACTTGCGAACGACCCCCGCGTTCGGTACAAACGTTAGAACCCCATTGAAGTCTATGGGACTCGAACGTTCGAATTGGAAAGTGCTAATTTTAACGGCTAATATGCAAGATAGTGTCCTAAAAAGGGTTTGGGGACCTGCCTCCTGCCTCAGGGGACATGGGTCACTGCAAAAAAAAGTTTAAAAACTGCCGTTTTGGCGGGAGCACTGATTTTAATGACGATTAAAGTGAAAAAAAAAAGTGAAATATTCCTTTAAATATGGTGCCTGGGGGGTGTCTGTAGTATGCCTGTGAAGTGCCACGTGTTTCCCGTGTTTAGAACAGTCCCTGCACAAAATGACATTAAACGGAAATAACACCATTTAAAACTGCTTGCGGTTTTAATGTTATATCTGGTTCCTGCAATATGGTTGAAAATCATTGAGAAACATGGCATGGGTAGCCCTCCCTGCCCATTACCAGCCTATTTGGGTCTTGTACGCATATTAAGGGGAACCCCGTACCCATATTAAAAAAAGGAAATGCGTGTGGCCCCCAGGCCCTATATACTCAGAACAGCAGTATACAGGCGGTGCAAACAAGACAGGGACTGTGTAGGTTTGTTGTGTTCAGTTGAATCTGTTTGTCATTTTCAACCGGTACATTTTTAAAGTGTAGCTCCAGTCAAAAAAACTATCTTTAAGCTTTTTGGAAAACATAGGGAAGGGTTATTACCCCTGTATAATTTGTTTTGTCGTCCATCTTTTTTCATCTCACTTGCTGCTGTCTCCTTGCGTTTGCAAGTAGGAGATGTTTGTAAGTTGGATGTTTGAAAGTAGGGGCCTGCCCTATATTATAGCGGTATGTACTGGGTACAGAGCACGCAGACAGCACGCACTATCTCCTAACACTACTGACTGCAAGCTCTATTATTAACCACTTGTTAGCCCAATGTTTGCATAAAGTGAAAGATGAAGTTATGCTGAATAAATAGATATCAAACATGTCACTCTTCAAAATTGCACATGCCCGTGGAATGGCGCCAAACGTCGCTACTTAAAAAATCCCCATAGGCGACGCTTTAATTTTTTTTTTACTGGTTACATGTTTTGAGTTGCAGAGGAGGTCTAGGACTAGAATTATTGCTCTCGCTCTAACATTCTCGGCGATACCTCACATGTGTGGCACATGCGAGCACATGGGGACATGGGCGCTTTAATTTTTATTTTATTTTTTTATTGTTCATTTTACTTTATTTATTTTAGTTTGACATTTTTTTCCCCAAAAATATATTTTTGATCACTTTTATTCCTATTACAAGAAATGTAAACATCCCTTGTAATAGGAATATGGGGTGACAGGTCCTCTTTACAGTGAAATCTGGGGGGTCAATATGACCCCACATCTCACCTCTAGGCTGGGAAGCCTGAAATAAAAAATAAAAAAAAGATTCTGGCTTTGATCGTACTGGCGAGTTGGTAGAAGCACCGGAGGGCGGTGAGGGGTGGGGGGCGTCTATGGCTGGGTATTTCAGGGTATCACCGAGTATGGCTGGGTATCTCTGAGTATGGCTGGGTATGGCAATTTATGGCAGGGTATTACAGAGTATTGGCGGGGTATTGGCGGGGTACTACAGAGTAATAGCAGGGTACTGCAGAGTATTGGGGGGTACTACAGAGTAATGGCAGGGTACTGCAGAGTATTGGGGGTACTGCAGAGTATTGGGGGTACTGCAGAGTATTGGGGGTTACTGCAGAGTATTGGGGGTTACTGCAGAGTAATGGCAGGGTACTGCAGAGTATTGGGGGTACTGCAGAGTATTGGGGGTACTGCAGAGTAATGGCGGGTACTGCAGAGTAATGGCGGGTACTGCAGAGTAATGGCGGGTACTGCAGAGTAATGGCGGGTACTGCAGAGTATTGGGGGTTACTGCAGAGTATTGGGGGTTACTGCAGAGTATTGGGGGTTACTGCAGAGTAATGGCAGGGTACTGCAGAGTAATGGCAGGGTACTGCAGAGTAATGGCGGGTACTGCAGAGTAATGGGGGTTACTGCAGAGTAATGGGGGGTACTGCAGAGTAATGGCAGGGTACTGCACTGCAGAGTAATGGCAGGGTACTGCACTGCAGAGTAATGGCAGGGTACTGCACTGCAGAGTAATGGCGGGGTACTGCAGAGTAATGGCAGGGTACTGCAGAGTATGCACTGGTATTGCAGAGTATTGGCAGGGAATTGAGGGGTTAAATTCGGTGAGCAGCGATGTGGGCACTGCAGATGCAGCCCACATCGCTGCTGACACCGATCTCTTTCCCCTCCGCTGTACCGATCGGTACAGAGAGGGGAGGGAGGAACAGGCGTCATAACATGATGCCGGTTTGTTTCCAAGTGATCACTCCGTCATTTGACGGAGCAATCACGTGGTAAACGGCCGCTATGAGCGGCCGTTTACCGTGATCCGTGATGCGACCCGGCGGTCACGGATGCTCTCGAGTGCGCACACCTCGGGGCACGCGAGAGCAGAATTCTGGGAGCCCGTTAATTAACGGCCTCTCAGAGTTAAACAACCCCCCTGAAGCCGTTAATCGGCAATGGGCAGTTGTTAAGTGGTTAAAGCTAGATCACTAGCTATATAGGTGAGGTGAATATAGTGGTGTATACTGCAGTCAGGGCACAGACAACAACCACTACACAGCAGCAAGATAGGAAATCAGCCAAAAACGATTGGTGTGTACTGTGTTGAAGGTACACAGAACACCCACTGCTTCAGATGCTAAGTAACACACTACAGGAGGCCGCCTCAAAGGCGGCCTTATATAGTGTGGGGCGTGCACTACACAGCCTGAGCTATGATTGGCCACAGGCAGGATGCCTGTGGCCAATCATGGCTCTCCTCGCTGCCGGCGCTGCGATTGGCCAAGCATGCGGGGTCACAGTGCATGCTTGGCCAATCATGGGGCAGCAATGCACTGCGCCACCGCAGTGCATTGTGGTCCGTGCGCGCGCCACTCGAGTTTTGACGCGAACGGCCCAAACGTTCGGAATTCGCCGAACAGCCAATGTTCGAGTCGAACGTACGTTCGACTCGAACACGAAGCTCATCCCTAGTTGGAGCACTGCAGAGTTTGCAGCCCCCCAAGCTAACATACATCTCCTAAGCAGGAACACATCACTATCTCCCCAAGAATTCTGTCCAGATAATGTGCAGTTCATTTATGACCTTTCCGTTTAACCCTGTGTTATCCAAACTCTGTTCAATGAAAAGTGTAAACTCCCCACATAAACACAAATATACAAAATAAAATTCCCCAATAAAGATCAGAACATGATGTTCACATTTGCATGGAAGCACAATTGAATGAATGCTGATTATTCAGAGAATTACCGTATTTATGTTTATTGAGAATTGTTTTTTTTTTTTATGTACTAACAGTTAAGCTTCATACACACAATATACGAAAATTAGATGAAAAATACCACTTTTGAAGCGTTTGTGCATATGAGCGTATCATTTTTTAATTTTTTTTGGTGGGGGGGAGTGGATCTTGGGTGGGAGTTCCCACACTTTTTTCACACCCCTGGTTGTAAACCTCAGACATGAAATATGAACAAAGCATTTCCCTATATCGTGTGAACTTGTCTCAATTAAGAGCACCAAGTGCCACTTATGACAAATTTTCCTGACACCAAGATAAAAAAGGTGATGTAGGGGCTTGCAGCTGATCGACGGACTAAACACTGTTTCTGTGTGAAAGGGGGTGTGTCCTCTCCTTCCAATTAGTTCTCAGAGCTCTCCTCGCTGAGCTCTGAAAAGTGTGACTTCCGCTCTCCTCTCTTTTTTCTGATTGTTCAGAGAAGCAATTCTGGACTTTGAATGGATGTAGAGAGGAGAAGTCTGCAGATAAACAGGTACAACTTATGTAGGAGTAACTGTTCCATCTCTGTGTCTCGCCTGAGGCCAGACACTTCTCTGAGTATAAGAAAAATAAAAGTAAAAAATCATATAATCAGTGCTCAAAAATCACAATAAAATTGCCAGCCGGTACCAGATAAGTGATTCCACAACACTCAATATCAAAAGATATTAACAATGCAACTCAACAAATCAATATCAACAATGCAATAACAAAAATGATTGCATTGTTGATGTATCATATTGATTTGTTGAATTGCGCTGCACTAATTTTTGCTATTTAAGCAGCTACATCTGTTTAAAGTCCTCCTCTACCTCAGAAGCAGTTAGCCAAAGAGTCTTCATTAGACTGGCCGATGTGTCAGCCTGAGAGGGTGGATTACTGGCTTTATGCTATGCTAAATCTGCATTGCAGAGGCAGCAGTGGACAAGTATGCAAAGAAACCAGATATTTTGAATCTGATCAAACTGAATGAAGATCTCTAGTCAATTGTTGTTGGATTCTAAGCATAGTCAAACTGTCTGTTTACCTGCTTGCCGACGCGCCCACTGTCAAATGACAGCGGGGCGGTGTAGCTCTTGTTCTGGGCCGCTGTCATGATGGCAGCATAGAACGGCCGCTCTTGCGTGCCCATGGGGGTGCGCAGTGTGGTGATCGCAGCCGCACCATGTTGCTAGGACACGATACGACCCTGATTTGTGTAAAGTCCGCAGCTATTTGTTTAACCATGTGATCAGCTGTGTCCAATCACAGCCGGTCACATGTAAACACGGAGATGCTGGTAATTGGCTCTCCTCGCCTCACACTGACAGAGTGTGAGGAGAGGAGAGCCGATCAGCAGCATCTGCTCACAGGGGGACAGCTAGGGAAGTAATCAGGGCACTGATCATTATACAATATACTGTATAAAGTGTAAAAATACCATGCCCACCATTGCCAGCATACAGTGCCCACCAATGCCAGTGATCAGAGCCCACCAGTGGCAGCAATCAGTGCCCCTCCTTACATCAGATGACCTACTAGCGGTGTCTCCACCACCATTACAGAACAGAGGCCAAGGGGGAACAAAATAGAGGTGGAGCCGACCGCTTGGTTACAATAGAACCACCGCTCACCCCCGCCCCTTTCCATAACAGACCGGCAGCTGCTCAATTTCTGTTGTAGCCACCCAGCCGTGTTCTACTTCTTCTGGTATTTTTTTAAAAATGGCGGCCGGTGGAGACAATGTCTCTGCCGGCCTCGGGCCTATAGCGGCGGTGGTAAATCGGGAAAAAATGGATTTCTCTGGACATTTCGTGGGAAACAATAAAATCTGGAAGAGAGTCTAAATACCAGGAATGTCCCAGGAAATTCGGGACAGTTGCACTTATACCCCCTTCCTACCCAGACCAATTTTAAGCATTCAGTGCTCTCTCACTTTGAATGCCAATTACTCAGTCGTGCAACACTGTACCCAAACAAAATTTTAATAATTTTTTTCACACAAAAAGAAACTTTCTAATTGGCCTGGCGGTTGAGGAAGGAGCAGGGGGGCCAAACTCCACTTGTCTTTTCACTAGACATGTGCAAAAGGAAAAAAATTTGTTTCATTTAGTTTTAATTCGTTAATTAATTAATTTTGTTTAGTTATATTCGTTAAATTCATTTTCGGATTTCGTTTAGTTTTCCACCGAATTCGAAAAATTGGTCACATTCGAAAATGTTTCAACCAAATTCGAAAATATTTCAACCAAATTCGAAAATATTTCTACTGGATTCAAAATGATTTCAACATGATTCGAAATTATTTTAACCGCATTCAAAACTATTTCAACCGCATTCAAAACTATTTCAACCAGATTTGAAAATATTTTGCGACCCGACTTTAGGGCCACGTATCTCGGGGTCACTTGGTGCTAGAAACCCCAAATTTGGAGATGTTGTAGTACTAGATCTACTGTGTTTGCATACCTAATTTGGGGTTTCTAGCTATAAGTGGCCCTAATATGCGTGGCCCCAAATTCGGGTCGCAAAATGTCATTTTTCAAATTTTGATTTGAATTTCATCCGAATTCGGTTGAATTCGTTAGCATTGTAATTCGGATGCATTCGAATGTCCGAATAATGAAAATTTGTCCGAATTTCGATTCGGAACAAAATTAAATGCACATGTCTACTCTTCACTATTTATGGATTCATCTGACAATCTCTACTATTCGTATACAGGTATATTGGAAATCTGACCCCATCAATAATAGGTCCTGACCGAATAAGGATACCCTTACATGCAACAAATATTCAGGGGTACTTAGTCTGCCACATCTCTCAAAGTACTTTTATGGCTCTCAGAGTGCCCAGATCCCCAAATACCAAGCTACATATGAGACTTCCCTACGGGTTGCACTTAAAGTAGTTGATTGTGATACGCAACCTATTCTGCCTGTCAAACAGACAGCACTTATCCAACCCTATCATTAAATTTAAGCTGCAGATCTGGAATGCTGTTAAATAATCAGATTTTTTAATCTCCCAGTAAACCTATTATGTCACTTGCTTACAACCCTGCCTTCCCACCTGGGTTCAACTTTCCTGTGTTTTTTAAAGGCTGCTCTTAAAGGTATCACACAAGTATGACAGCTATTCCGTGAGGATGGAGTTAAACCCTTCCATTTATTACAACAAGAAAAAGAACTCTCTACTAGTAGTGAATTATTTTTCTACTTTTGAATAAAAAAAATTTTTTTTGCAATAGAGAGTCTGCAAACCAGAGGATCATTCGATACTCAATCACCTTTTTGAACATTAATGTGACTCTGACCCCCATGCAGACAATCTCCTATCTTTACTCTTCACTTCCATCCCCTTCTTCACAACAACTCCCTTCTTATACACATAAATGGACCCAAGATCTAGGCATAGACTTGGATGCAGAAGACTGAGGCCCAGAAATGGGAAATGTCCAAATACTGCTCTAACAATGTATTGACAGTGGAAACAACTGTAAAGTTTTGACACATTAATATTTGGCGCCCTCCAGGATTGCCTACTGGGTGACTAGATATCAACCACTGGACTTTGGGGGTATGGTCAGGTACGAACCTTTTTCAACACCTTTTTCCACTAATAGTGAATGTGTCCTATAATATGACAATTCTGGCTAAAGATGTTACAGTTTATCTCTGAGCTCTTGGACATCCTGATCTATTTTGGCCCAATACACTCCCCCTGGTCTCCTAAAAATAGTTTTAGACTCCTCGTCCAAGTCCTGACAGCGGCCAAGCAGACAGTTGCAATAGCCTTGAAATTCCCTACCTCTCTTTAATCAAAACTAAAAAGACAGACTATACAGTGTATGATGCATTAAAAATTTAGGAAAAATTAACAGATAAAATGAACAAGTCTCTGATTATCAGACAACCTTGGAGCTCCAAATTTCTCTCTAGTGACTTCAACTAAAACCTTCTAGAGGTTGTCCACAGGATATAGCTTTTTGAACTAGTCTACCTGTCTCTCTGTTCCTCCTATTCCCTTACCTGGCCCCTCTTTACTCTTTCCTAAGCTCCTCCCTTTCCCCCACCCTCTCCCCATGCCCCTCCCTCTCAACACACTCCCCACACTTCCTGTCTCTAGAATCAACACTTTTATGCTTATCTTTGGTAATTCTGCTTTCAGTATTTACTAGTAATATTCATGTCCCCCTTGATAAACATTATTCCAATCAATAATCACTGCTTCTATCCTCTTCATGGTAACTGTTTCTTTCCTTTTTCTATGTTTTACTGCTGTAAATACCATTTCTGAAATGTTTTGATCTGTATGCATTACCTTTATACCTTGAAGTGGTTGTAAACCCTTACAGACCACTGTTACCTACAGGTAAGCCTATAATAAGGCTTACCTGTAGGTACTGCAAATCTCTCCTAAACCTGCATGGTTTAGGAGATATTTACCATATACACTTGTGCCAACATCATTGGTGCATGCGCACTATAGAAAGAGCATGATTGCATGCGTGCGCGAGTGACGTCACGTGTCTCCAGCCAGCCACAGAGCCAGAGTCCACGGTCCCGGAAGGAAGAGAGGTAAAGTTGGACGCGGGCTTCCTTTTGTTAAGTGCATCCCATACTAGCTCATTATGCTTTTACGTTGCATGGGAATATCTTTGCCATCTTTGTCCCAATAGGGAGATTTCCCTTCACTTCCTGTCTCATAGCCAAAACAGGAAGTGAGAGGAAATCCCTGAAATTTAAGGGAATTCCACTGGGACCCCAGCTCATCAGAACGAGTGTTCCCTTTGGAAGATTTCCCCTCTATTACTTTTATTGGGACAGCCTTTGTGATTTTCTTTTACCTTCACTTGCAATGATAATGGTAAACAGGACAAATAGAGAGGGCAAATCTCCCTAATGGGGGGCATGGACAGCAATAAAAACTGGAAGGTGTTCTAATCCATCTTCCCTCTATCCAAAACTAAAAAAAAAAAAAAAAAAGTTTGGCCTTTAGTTTTAGTTAAGCTAGCCTAATGCAGGATGTTTTCATGCATGTAAGTATGCTGCATTAAGACATCACAGAAATTTTGAAGGGCTAGAAACTCATACTAAAGCATATATCCACACCTGCACCTGAATTTTTAGTAAAGCAGTAGTGCACAACACAATCGCACATAGCAGCAGTACTATGTGCATTGTGGTGAGCTCAACTGCATCTACAAGTACATTGTGGTGCTAGTCTAAATGAGCCAACACGAACCATATCTTATCAAGCATTAACGTGTGCTGCCTTGATGCCCAGTAAAACGCACAGTGCCACAATACATCTTTGAATAGGCATTTAAAATGGGTTTATAATGCAGGGAAATGAAAATGTTTATTAGGCTATTTTCAGGCCTCATGCACACTGGGCATTAAAAAAAAAAATAAAAAAAAAAAAACACGCAGCTAGCATTTTACTTTTTTTTTTTTTCGCCTGTAAACACACCTCTATGTTAACCTATGTGTCCATGCACACATAAGGATTCATAGGCAGAAAAAAAAAAAAGTCACCAGCACGTATAGGAAAGGAGCTTTTGGGCAGAGAACACATGTCCAGAATAAATTAAGATTCCAGCAAATGGAAGCGCTCAAATGCTTGACGTGTCTAAGGGGGTGTGCAAAACTTTGCCTTAGGTGCGTTTTTTTTTTTATAAGCAGTCTTTCTCCTGCCGGAAGAAAAGAAGTTCAGGGAAGCTGAGAAAATGCTTGGTGTGTATGTTGCCTCAGTTGACAGTGAAGAATCTGTGCCAACATCATTATAGCCTTGTATAGGCTACAACATTTCGGCAGAACTGGCAATTCTCAGACATCTCACCATTTGAAATCCTGAGAGATATACAGTAGGCATAGAAAAGAATCACCCCCCCCCCCCCAACCCCCTTTTTTAAAGAAATCACATTTTGTTGCTTTACAGCAGGGATGTCCAAACTTTTTTCAAAGAGGGCCAGATTTGATGAACTGAACATGCGCGAGGGCCGACCATTTTGCCTGACATTCTTTGAACCATTAAAGTTCGGTCTAAGTGTGTCCATCCGAGCACTAATACACTTCTCCACAAGAATTCTCTTGATTTGTGGCTGTGTGTGGTGAATAGATGAGCTCAAGTGTATTATTTGGATACACCATATTTATTGACGTATAACACGCACCTTCACTTTAAGAAAACTTCAGGAAAAAAAAACTTAACATTTTAAATAAAGAACTGTGAAGCAAAACAAGGATCAGTGTCTATCTGCAGACCCACAATTGCTAGGAATGCAGCGCTCACCATTGCTAGGAATGCAGCGGCCACCATTGCCAGGGATGCACCCACCATTGCCAGGGAATTCACCCACCATTGCCGAGAATTCACTCACCATTGCCGGGAATTCACTCACCATTGCAGGGAATGCTGCCACCATTGCCAGGAATGCAGCCACCATTGCCAGGGATTCACCCGCCATTGCCGGGAATGCAGCCAACATTGCCGGGAATGCAGCCACCATTGCCGGGAATGCAGCTACCATTGCCAGGAATGCAGCCACCATTGCCAGGAATGCAGCCACCATTGCCAGGAATGCAGCCACCATTGCCAGGAATGCAGCCACCATTGCCAGGAATGCAGCCACCATTGCCAGAGAATGCAGCCACCATTGCCGGGAATGCAGCCACCATTGCCGGGAATGCAGCCACCATTGCCAGGGATTCACCCGCCATTGCCAGGGATTCTCTCACCATTGCCGGGAATGCAGCCACCATTGCCGGGAATGCAGCCACCATTGCCAGGAATGCACCCACCATTGATAGGAATGCACCCACCATTGCCAGGGATTCACCCGCCAATGCCAGGAATTCACTCACCATTGCCGGGAATGCTGCCACCATTGCCGGGAATGCTGCCACCATTGCCGGGAATGCTGCCACCATTGCCGGGAATGCTGCCACCATTGCCAGGAATGCATCCACCAATGCCAGAAATGCAGCCACCATTGCTAGGAATGCAGCCACCATTGCCAGGAATGTCACCCACCATTGCCAGGAATGCAGCCACCATTGCCAGGAATTTCACCCACCATTGCCAGGAATTTCACCCACCATTGCCAGGAATGCAGCCACCATTGCTAGTAATTCACTCACCATTGCCAGGAATGCAGCTCCACAATTGCAATTGCCAGGAATGCAGCCACCATTACCATCAGTGTTGCCATGGAGGGCAGGACGAGCGCCAAAGACATATTACAGGAGAATCTCCTGTTTACACAACGGCCTCTTTAAGAGAAAGTCCCGCCTCCTTTGATGGACAGCACAGTCGTCCAATGGCAGAGACGGGACTTCCTATTACAGCTGCCGTGTAAACAGGAAGTTCTCCTCCTGTGTGCACGGCACTCGTCCCGCCTCCTCCCTCCGAGGCAGCTGGACTATACATCTTTTGTGGCTCCGGCGCTGGGAGATCGCCGGGGGCCACAAAAGATATATATGTTTAAACAACCAGGCGGGCCGTTCAAAACCGGACCGCGGGCCGCAATTGGCCCGCGGGCCGGACTTTGGACATGCCTGCTTTACAGCTTGAAATGAAGACAGATAGTTTTTGTTGTATCCAGCTGTATTTCCTCAGTGCAACTTTTAACATTCAAGTGAAAGATGTAACACCAAAATGTAAAAAAGAAAAAAAAAAACAAGTTTAACTAGTTGCCGACCGGCGGCCGTCCAATGACGGCCAGGTGACACGGCTCTTGTGACGGGATAGCCTCATATGACGTCCTTCCATTTAAACAGGGAATGCGCGCGATCGTGTGCGCGAAACCCTGTCCTTCCGGTGGCGGCGTGTCACGGAGACACCGCTCGCCACTGAGGGGGGTGAACAGCCATTGGGTATGGCTGTTTACCACGTGATCGGCCGTGATTTCATCACGGCCGATCAGATAGTTCCACCCCCACTGTGCACTGCGCATGCACGCGATCGTGAGCACGCTGGGCGTGCACGTCCATAGCGGCGTGTTCCTGGAAACACTGCTTGTCACCGACGGTGGTAAACAGCCATTGGCCGGCTGTTTACCCACGTGATTGGCTGTGATCCTTTCACAGCGATCATTAAATGTAAACAAACCGCGGTAACGAGATGTTACCGGGTTCTCCTCCTCACACACCAATCGTGTGTGAGAAGGAGATTGCGTTAACATCTCATTACCACCTACAGTGTACACCAACACACACTAATTGCCCCCCCCCCAATAAAGAGGACCTGTCACCACCCATCATAGTACCTGTCACTCACAGTCCATCTGAGTACCCGAGCACCTGTCCCAGTCCATCTGAGTACCCGAGTACCTGTCCCAGTCCATCTGAGTACCCGAGTACCTGTCCCAGTCCATCTGAGTACCCGAGTACCTGTCCCAGTCCATCTGAGTACCTGTCATAATCCATATGAGTACCTACGTACCTGTCACAGTCCATATGAGTACCTATCACCGCCCTTCAGAGTATCCAAATACCAGTCACCAGGCCATCAGAGCACCTGTCACCAGCCCATCAGAGTACCCGAGTACCTGTCACCAGCCCATCAGAGTACCCAAGTACCTGTCACCAGGCCATCAGAGTACCCGAGTACCTGTCACCAGGCCATCAGAGCACCCGAGTACCTATTTTCAGCCCATGCCTCATAGAATATACGTTGGGGTGTTTGCTTTCCAAAATGGGGTCATTTTGTGGGTAATTCCATTGTCCTGGTGCTCCTGGACCTTCAAAAGTGTGATGGGTAGGAATGAAATGAGATGTGTCATTTATGCTCCTAGCTCGCCTAAAGGTACTACTTCAACGTTCTGCCTCTCTATGTGGCCAGGCTGTGTAAAAGTATCACACATGTATCGCCATACTCGGAAAGAGTAACAGAATGTATTTTGGGGTGTAATTTTTGCTATATACATGCTATGTGTTAGAAATATCTTATAAATGGACAACTTTGTGTTAAAAGAAAATGCGTTTTCATTTTTTTTTTCCACATTTTCCAAAAACTTCTGGAAAAAAAATGAACCGTTCAAAAGAATCATTCTGCCTCACAGATTATACGTTGGGGTGTTTGCTTTCCAAAATTGGGTAATTTTGTGGGCAATTTCATTGTCCTGGTGCTCCAGGGCCTTCAAAAATGTAATAGGTGGTTGAGGAATGAGATGTGTCATTTTTGCTCGTAGAACGCCTGAAGGTGCTACTTCAATTTTGGTCCTCTGTATGTGGCCATGCTGTGTAAAAGTCTCACACGTGTGGTATTACCATACTCGGGAAGAGTAGCAGAATATATTTTGGGGTGTAATTTGTTGTATGCATATGCTGTGCGTGAGAAATAACCTAATAATATGACAATTTTGTAAATAAAAAATAAACAAAAACTTAAATTTTGCAAAGAATTGTGGGAAAAAATGACAACTTAAAAAAACTCACCATGCTACTTACTTAATACCTTGTCATGTCTACTTTCGAAAAATTGGTCATTTGGGGGGTATTTGTACTTTCCTGACTTGTTAGGCCCCTTTCACAAGGGACGGATCCGTAATGATCCGCCCCGTGATGATCTGCTTGCTCAGCGGGGATCGCTCCGTTTATCCCCGCTGAGCCGGCGAATGACAGGGTGGTCCCGGCACACTGTGCAGGGACCACCCTGTCAGCTCTCCTCTATGGGGGATCGGATGAACATGGACCGTCTGTCCATGTTCATCCAATTCGCTCTGCAGACGGATAGAAAAACAGGATTTTCCTCCGTCTGCAGAATCGGACAATAGCGGAGACGGACGATATCGGGTGTCTGCGGATGTTCATCCGCAGACACCCGCTATCCCATTGGAATGCATGTATGTCCATATTTCATCCGCAAACGGATGGATGAAATACGGACATCCGTTTTGCATGTGTGAAAGGGGCCTCAGTGTCTCAAGAAATGAGATACACCTGATGTACTGAAGGCCTGATCAGATGTGATACATTTTTCAGTGATTGGCACCATAGTTTGTAGACTCTATAACTTTCACAAAGACTAAATAATATACACTAATCTGGGTTATTTTTACCAAAGATATGTAGCAGTATAAATTTTGGCCAAAATTTATGAAGAAAAATTACTAATTAGCAAAATTTTATGACAGAAACAAAGAAAAAGGCATTTTTCTTCACAAATTATTACATTTTTTTTAATTTTATAGCACAAAAAATAAAAAACCCACTAGTAATTAAATACCCCTAAAAGAAAGCTCTATTTGTGTGGAAAAAAGGACGCAAGTTTCATATGGGTACAGTGCTGCATGACTGAGTAATTGTCATTTAAACTGCGAGAGTGCTGAAAGCTGAAAATTGGTCTGGTCAGGAAGGGGGTATAAGTGCACTGTATTGAGGTGGTTAAAAATTCAATCACCCCTTCTAAAAATGACTTGTAAACTCAATCGGGTTTAGCTAATCATCTTCTCAATGGCACACAAAGCCATTTGACTTTCAACTGTGAAAGGTGAATGTCCTTGCAAGGCCTAGTCAGAGCCAAGTGACATTAATGCAAATGGAAATTCGGCCAGCAAAAGACAGATGAGAGCTTCTCTTCGGAAAATGTGACCGTGTGTATGCTCCATTGGAATTTTGCTGGCCGAATTTTTGCCAGCAAAAGATTGAGAGCAGGTTCTCAATTTTTCCAATGGAAAAAGGTTCTATCGGAAATCCCGATCGTCTGTAGCAATTCCGACACAAAATGCCTACGCATGCTCGGAAACAATTCGACGCATCCTCGGAAGCATTGACTGTGTACAGTGGTGTGAAAAAGTGTTTGCCCCCTTCCTCATTTCCTGTTCCTTTGCATGTTTGTCACACTTAAGTGTTTCGGAACATCAAACCAATTTAAACAATAGTCAAGGACAACACAAGTAAACACAAAATGCAATTTGTAAATGAAGGTGTTTATTATTAAAGGTGAAAAGAAAACCAAACCATCATGGCCCTGTGTGAAAAAGTTTTTGCCCCCCTTGTTAAAACATACTATAACTGTGGTTGTCCACACCTGAGTTCAATTTCTCTAGCCACACCCAGGCCTGATTATTGCCACACCTGTTCACAATCAAGGCATCACTTAAATAGGAGCTGCTTGACACAGTAAGGTCCACCAGAAGATCCTTAAAAGCTACACATCATGCCGAGACCCAAAGAAATTCAGGAACAATTGAGAAAGAAAGTAATTGAGATCTATCAGTCTGGAAAGGGTTATAAAGCCATTTCCAAAGCTTTGGGAATCCAGCGAACCACAGTGAGAGCCATTATCCACAAATGGCGAAGACATGGAACAGTGGTGAACTTTCCCAGGAGTGGCCGGCCGCCCAAAATTACCCCAAGAGCGCAGCGACGACTCATCCAAGAGGTCACAAAAGACCCCACAACAACGTCCAAGGAACTGCAGGCCTCACTTGCCTCAGTTAAGGTCAGCGTTCACGCCTCCACCATCAGGAAAAGACTGGGCAAAAATGGCCTGCATGGCAGAGTTCCAAGGAGAAAACCACTGCTGAGCAAAAAGAACATCAAAGCTCGTCTCAATTTCTCCACAACACATCTTGATGATCCCCAAGACTTTTGGGACAACATTCTGTGGACCGATGAGACAAAAGTGGAACTCTTTGGAAGGTGTGTGTCCAAGTATATCTGGCGTAGAAGGAACACTGCATTTCGTAAAAAGAACATTATACCAACAGTAAAATATGGTGGTGGTAGTGTGATGGTCTGGGGCTGTTTTGCTGCTTCAGGACCTGGAAGACTTGCCGTGATAAAAGGAACTATGAATTCTGCTGTCTACCAAGAGATCCTGAAGGAGAATGTCCGACCATCTGTTCGTGTACTCAAGCTGAAACGAACTTGGGTTCTGCAGCAGGACAATGATCCTAAACACACCAGCAAGTCCACCACCGAATGGCTGAAGAAAAACAAAATGAAGACTTTGGAGTGGCCTAGCCAAAGTCCTGACCTGAATCCTATTGAGATGTTGTGGTATGACCTTAAAAAGGCCGTTCATGCTCGAAAACCCTCTAATGTAACTGAATTAGGACAATTCTGCAAGGATGAGTGGGCCAAAATTCCTCCAGGACGCTGTAAAAGCCTCATTGCACGTTATCGCAAACGCTTGGTTGCAGTTGTTGCTGCTAAGGGTGGCCCAACCAGTTATTAGGTTTAGGGGGCAATCACTTTTTCACACAGGGCCATGATGGTTTGGATTTTTTTTCACCTTTAATAATAAACACCTTCATTTACAAATTGCATTTTGTGTTTACTTGTGTTGTCCTTGACTATTGTTTAAATTGGTTTGATGTTCCGAAACACTTAAGTGTGACAAACATGCAAAGGAACAGGAAATGAGGAAGGGGGCAAACACTTTTTCACACCACTGTATATGCAAGCCAAGTTTGAGCGTAAATCTTGTCGGAAAAACCATCATAGCTTTTTCTGACGATAATTCCCATCGTGTGTACGCAGCATAAATTTTTTTTTTTTAAATAACAAACATATCATACTTACCTCCGCTGTGCAGCTTGTTTTGCACAGAGTGGCCCCGAACCTCATATTCTGGGGTCCTTCGCGGGTTTTGCGGGTCCTCTCTACCTCAGATAACCCCCTGGGAGAAGCGCTCTCTCAGAGGAATACCTTGCGGGCACGCTCCTGAGTCCAGCATGTGGCGTCCATAGAGGCCGAATGCAGGACTCAGCCCCGCCCCTGGCGCGTGCATCATTGGATTTGATTGACAGCAGCGGGAGCCAATGGCTACGCTGCTATCAATCTATCCAATCAAGAGTCGCGAACCCCGGGCAGAGAGACAGCACGTCCCCATGGTTCAAGTTCCAGAGCTCAGGTAAGTAAAACGGGGTGACTAGTGGGGGGGGGGGGGTGTTTGGGCAGTCACTGCCAGGTGTTTTTTCACCTTAATGCATATGATGCATTAAGGTGAAAAAACACGAGGGTTTACAACCCCTTTTAAACTCCATTGAAAATGTGTGGAATGACTTAAAGGGGTTGTAAAGGTAAATGTTTTTTCACCTTAATGCATTCTATGCATTAAGGTGAAAAAACATCTGACAGTGCCTGCGCCCCCAGTCCCCCCGTTTTACTTACCTGACCCCTTGAAAGTCCCGCGCTCGTCCTTGACTTCCTCTTCACCACTCAGCCTGGCCGCTGATTGGCTGGAGTGGATGGATGGAAAGCAGCGCAGCCATTGGCTCGCGCTGCTGTCAATCACATCCACTGACGCGGAGCGCCGGGGGGGGCGGGGCCGTGTGATACGGCGAGCGGCTATAGCCGCCGGCTGTATCACGGGAGCGCGCCCGCAGATGCTTCTCACCATGCGAGGGAGCTCGCATGAACGTGAGAAGCACCTGCGGGAGGAAGCCGAGACAGCCGCCGAGGGACCCCAGAAGACAAGGTTCGGGCCACTCTGTGCAAAACGAGCTGCACAGTGGAGGTAAGTATAACATGTTTGTTATTTAAAAAAAATAAAATTTTTAACTTTACAATCCCTTTAAAGACTGTAGTTCACAAATAGTCCCCATCAAATTTAAATGAACTTGAGCAGTTCTGCAAAGAAGAATGGGCAAATATTGCAATGTCTAGATGTGCAAAGGTAGTAGAGACATATCTCAACAAACCAAATGCCCTAATTAAAGCATAAGGTGGTTCAGCAGAAGAGGGTAATCCTTTTTCCAACTCTGTGATTCTGTCTTTGTTTTAACATTTTCTGTCATGTTCAGACTGCAAAGAAACAAAATGTGATTATTATTTTTTCCCACTGTGGGAAGTAAATATGTGATAGAACCCACCAGTATCTATGTGAAAACGAAGTTTCAGTTTTGGATGGAGATGAAATGTAATACTGTATACTTAATAAATGTAAAACTGTAAATGCAAACATTGTTGAGCTTTTTTTTCCCCCCCAAGAATAATAATACAATGTGAATTAATACACAATAAAGTATGGTGCCTCTCTAAAAGGAGAACTTCTGTTTTCTTAGGTTAAGCTGTCCTTTAAGTATTAGACACAGACGGCGCTTAAGGCTCAACAATGGAAGAGAAGGAAGAGGATGAGGAGAGTCGGTCTGCATCGCTGATCACTACCCCAGACCACCAAGTCTCTCCAGATCAGGTGCCAAATGCAGTTGGATGTATGCCAAAAATGCGACGGCTTCTTCCAGATTCAATCAGCGAGGAGATGCGGAAAATCATTGCTCTTGCTGGACCAGCGGTAAGCAGTGCAAGGCTTGCAAATGGTATAGTGATGTCACTCCCAGAAACCATGCAGTGGTTCAATTTCATGTAGTTCTATTAGTTAGGAGAGGAAATCTGATTGGTTGCTTTGGGTCACGTCGCACATTTCACATCCTTTTACATTGTTTCTGAGTTGAACAAAATTATTGTTGAATTAACCACTTGCCGACCGCCGCACGACGATATACGTCGACAGAATGGCACGGGCAGGCATATGGGTGTACCTGTACGTCCCTGCCTTCCCGCGGGTGGGGGGCCCGATCGGGCCCCCCCCGGTGCCAGCGGTGGTCGGTATCCGTGCAGGAGCGATCCGGGATGAGGGGGCGGCCATTCATTCATGGCCACCCCCTCGCGATCGCTCCTGACGAATGGAAGTGAAGCATTGCATCACTTCCTCTCCTGTAATGTAAACACAGGCAGAGGAAGTGCTGTAATCTCTCCTCCGTGTCGGTATTTTTCGTTCTGGCCCCGAGGAGAGAGAATCGGTGAGTTGCACCAACACGACACTACACAGTAGAACATGCCAGGCACACTCACACCCCCCCTTCACCCCCCGATCACCCAGCCAATTACCCCTGCCCCCCCCAGTCACAGTGACACCAATTGCATTTTTTTTTTTTTTGCATTGGTGTCATTTGTGACTGTAATAACTGTTAGGGCAGTTAGGGTTAGCCCCCTTTAGTTCTAATGTACCCCCTAACCCCCCCAATAAAGGTTTAACCCCGTGATCACCCCCCGTCGCCAGTGTCACTAAGGCTGGGTTCACATTGCAGCGGTTTATGAGAACGGATGTGATTCACACCGCACTGCAGTGCAAATCACATCCGATCTCTGTGCGATTCGAGTTCAGCCATACAGATAGTATGGCTGAATTCGCGCCGCACCCGCCGCAAATTCGCACGGGACCCTTTTTTTGGCCCGCAGCAGAATCGGATCGCATGGGTGTTCACACCATGCGATCCGAGTTTGCAGATCGCACTGCGATATGCGAACTGATCTGGGGGTGTCATTAACATTTCACTGACACTCCCAGCAGTTCGCATAGGGCAGTGTGAACTGCCGCTGGGAGGCATGCGATGCGGGAACCCGCCGCGGATTCGTGGCGTTCCCGCATCGCTCCAGTGTGAACCCAGCCTAATAAGCGATCGTTTTTCTGATCGCTGTATTAGTGTCACAGGTGACGCTAGTTAGGCAGGTAGGTATTTAGGTTCGCCGCAGCTTTTTATAGCGCCAGGGACCCCCATATACTACCGCATAAAGCCCCCTGATTGCCCCCTAGTTAACCCTTTCACCAGTGATCACCATATAACTGTTACAGGTGACGCTGGTTGGTTAGTTATTTTTTTTATAGTTTCAGGGCACCCGCCATTTATTACCTAGTCTCACTAGTGTACCCCTAAATTTAGGGGTGTCTACTTTCCAAAATGGGGTCATTTGGGGGGGGGGTTTGTGCCATCTTGGAATTTTATGGCCTTCAAAACTGTAACGCCCTTAGAAAGCCTGAAGGCGGTGCTTGGTTTTCGGGGCCCCGTACGCGGCTAGGCTCCCAAAAAGTCCCACATATGTGGTATCCCCGTACTCAGGAGAAGCAGCAGAATTTATTTTGGGGTGTCATTTCACATATGCCCATAGCATGTGTGAGCAATATATCATTTAGTGACAACTTTGTGTAAAAAAAAAAAAAAAAATTTATTTTTTGTCATTATTCAATCGCTTGAGGCAAAAAAATAAAATATTCAATGGGCTCAACATGCCACTTATCAATTTCCTTAGGGGGTCTACTTTCCAAAATGGGGTCATTTGGGGGGGTTTTCTACTGCCCTGCCATTTTAGCACCTCAAGAAATGAGATAGGCAGTCGTAAACTAAAAGCTGCGTAAATTCCAGAAAACGTACCTTAGTTTGTAGATGTGACAACTTTTGCGCAAACCAATAAATATACAATTATTGACTTTTTTTTTACCAAAGACATGTGGCTGAATACATTTTGGCCTAAATGTATGACTAAAATTGAGTTTATTGGATTTTTCTAATAACAAAAAGTAGAAAATATCATTTTTTTTCAAAATTTGCGGTCTTTTTACGTTTATATCGCAAAAAATAAAAATCGCAGAGGCAATCAAATACCATCAAAAGAAAGCTCTATTTGTGGGAAGAAAAGGACACAAATTTTGTTTGGGTACAACATTGCATGACCGCGCAATTACCAGTTAAAGCAGCGCAGTGCCAAATTGTAAAAAGACCTCTGGTCATTGACCAGCAAAATGGTCCGGTCTGAAAGTGGTTAAACCTGCCATGAGATAAATATGGTGTTTCTTATTGCTAACCTCTATGAAAAATGCTGATTTATCTGGTTCCGATTGGATAGATTGCTTTCCTTTTTGTTCTGTCTGATATGAAGTGAGCAGAAATCTCCCAAAATGGGAACATACGGAGCAATAAAATGGTGACAGTGGTCCCACCACTGTCACCATTTTATTTCTCCGTATGTTCCCATTTTGGGAGATTTCTGCTCACTTCATATCAGACAGAACAAAAAGGAAAGCAATCTATCCAATCGGAAAAGGTTCCGAGAATTCCCCATGGGGTTTTTTAGCAGCAATTAACTACTTAATGCGGGGTTCCACCCTAAAGTGGAACTTCCGCTGATCGGAACCCTCCCCCCCTCCGGTGTCACAATTGGCACCTTTCAGGGGGGAGGGGGGTGGAGATACCTGTCAAAGACAGGTATTTACACCCACTTCCAGGCATAGACTCCCGTGGGAGTCTACGCCATTTCCTGTCCTGCAGCGCTGTCTGCTGGGACACACACGGGTCTCAGAGACAGCGCGGACAATTCCTATTGCGCTGCGCGACTCGCGCATGCGCAGTAGGGAACCGGGAATTGAAGCCAATTCGCTTCACTTCCTGATTCCCTCACCTAGAATGGTGGCGGCAGCAGCCAAGAGCCGAGCGATCGATCGGCCTCGGCTGCCGGCATCGCTGGAACCCGGGACAGGTGAGTGTCCATTTATTAAAAGTTAGCAGCTGTAGTATTTATAGCTGCTGGTTTTTAATATTTTTTTTGTAGGTGGAATCCCTCTTTAAGGACCTCCTCCTGCACATATACGTTGGCAGAATGGCTCGGCTGGGCACAAGCACATACCGGTACGTTGCTCTTTAAGTGCCCAGCCGCGGGTCAGGAACGCTGGTGGCGCGCTCCTGACCCAGTCCTGAGCTCCGTGACCGTGCCCATGGGACCAGCTGACCCGATCGCCGCTGGTGTCCCGTGATCGGGTCACAGAGCTGAAAAACAAGGAGAGGTCTGTGTAAACAAACCTCTCCCTGTGCTTCCTACTGTGGCTGTCACCGATCGTCTGTTCCCTGTTATAGGGAAAGCCGATCAGTGATGTCACATGCCAGGCCACGCCCCCTACAATAAAAAAATAAAAAAACAACGTCACACATAACCCCTACTCGCCCCCTAATGGTCAACTCCTTCACTGCCAGTGTCATTTACACAGGGATCAGTGCATTTAAATAGCACTGATTGCTGTATAAATGAAAATGGTCCCAAAATTGTCCGATGTGTCCACCGTAATATAGCAGTCACAATAAAAAATCGCTGATCGCCGCCATTACTAGTAAGAAAAAATATTAATAAAAATGCTATAAAACTATCCTCTATTTTGTAAACGCTATAACTTTTGCGCAAACCAATCAATAATCGATAATTGCGATTTTTTTTTTTTTTTTACCAAAAATAATAATAAAAGAATACGCATCGGCCTAAACTGAGGAAAAAAATGTTTTTTTATATATTTTTGGGGGATATTTATTATAGCAAAAAGTAAAAAATATTACATTTTTTTCAAAATTGTTGCTCTGTTTCTGTTTATAGCGCAAAAAACAAAAACCGCAGAGGTGATTAAATACCACCAAAAGAAAGTTCTATTTGTGGGGAAAAAAAAGACGCAAATTTTGTTTGGGAGCCACTTCGTACGACCGCGCAATTGTCAGTTAAAGCGACGCAGTGCCGAATCACAAAAAGGGGCCTGGCCCTTTGGCTGCAAATTGGTCCGGGGCTTAAGTGGTTAAGAGACAAAAAAATTTTTGTAAAAATAATTAATTTTTTTATCAAAAAGGCGATTTAAACAAGTTAAAGTACAGAAGTTAAAATATGAGCTCTGGTGTACACAAAGCGAATCAAAGTCGGTTAGGAAAAAGCATACATCATAGAATGGCTTTCTATATTATAATAAACATGTCGTGAAATAATTCCCTATGAGAAGAAACTATTTTTTCTATTAGTGTGGGGAAGGATTTTAACTGCTGTCTGCGTCCTCTTTGGAGAAACTCCCTCTGTCTTCCTGTCATGGTGATGGGTGTAATATGGAACAGCAAATGAGGGGAAACACAGACAGCGCCTGAAGCCAAAAAAATAAATAAAAGGTTCTAACCACTCCCTTCTTCATCCAAAACTTAATGGAGGAAATATGTTTTGGCGTGTGTTGGGATAATTTTCCCCCTCCCATCCATGGGACTACCAACCAGTGCATGTGCCTTATGGGCTTCAAGAAGCTGTCCCCAGTGGTAGGCAGAGCTGGAAATATTTTAGTAGATGTGGTCTTGTGGGGTATGGGGGGAGACCTACCGGATCATGGGTATTGGAGGGGCTGTTGTGTTTTTTTTTTTTTTGTTTTAATTTAAAGAGTATCTACAGTAAAGCCACATTTTTATTTTATTTTGGATAGATTATTTTTTTTTTTTGCTGTCAGCGTCCCGCATTGAAGAAATTCCTCCTTTCTTCCGGTCAGTGTCATGGGTCTTTTATGAAACAACAAATGACGAGAAATCTGGAAATCTCCTTAATGGGAACAAAGACCTGAACCAAAGGTTCTATCGACTCCCCGTTCTATTCATACCTAAATGGGGCAAAAAATTTTGTTGCCCACTGAAGTTAAAGTAATCCCCCCCCCACATCCTCGAGATCTACTGCATCACAGGTATCAGAGGGCTTGGTTTATTTTTAGGTAGCAATGGTGGAGGAGTTGACTTAAAGTGTATCTAAGGCCATATTTCTTTTTATTTTACATACCTGTAGAGTGGGGAAGAGTTAGAACCTCTGTCAGACTTTTACTGCTGTCCCCTTTGGAGAAATTCCCCTTCTCTTCCTGTCAGTGAGCGGTGTCACATGGAACAGAAAATGAAGAAAATCCCCCCCAATGGGGACACAGACAGCACTTGCAACCTAACAAAAGTTCTATCCACTCCCTGTTTTATTCATGTGTAAATGGGGGGGGGGGGGAGTTTTGGCTTGAGTTGGGATAATTTCCCCCTCCTATTCTTCAGACAGCAAAAAAGTGTTTTACCCTTCCCTACTCAACTCAAAACTTGAAAAAACACAAAAACAAAATCTGGATTTAGATTTACTTTAATTTTGGGCTTTAGGTTAATTATTAAAAACACTTCTCGAGCTTTCCACAGTAATCAAAAGTTGCAGTTTTAAAAGGAAACAAAGCTGGATGTACTTTTTAAAAGGAGAGAGATGTTTAAAATCTCAGAATAGTTAGGTTTTATTTATCAGTTTCCATAATTATTATTTTTTTTTTTTTGTTGCATACAAATCCAAACAGTTCATCACCAACGTGGAAGAGATACATGGCCTCAAGCAAGGGTGAATTTGATTTAAATCACTAGTAAAAAGGCTTGATTTAAATCTACTCGATTTAAATCATAATTTTTAAAGAGCAACTATCATCTCTGTCCCCCAGCGACCCCTCCTCTGACCTGCTGGTGACTCACCGACAGTCCCATTCACTTTAATGGGGCGGCTGGTGATGTGGCAGTGACAAAAGGGGAAGGAGGTGGAGGCAACAGGTGAGTGGTTGCCCAGTAACAGGCGCTGCCATGATGGGTCTATAGTGACAGGTGCTATTTAAATGTAAGGACTTATTCTTGCTGGTAACTAGAATCTTTAATATTTGCAAACAAAACAAAGGTTTCCTATTTAGAATAATAAGCTGTCAGGTTAGTAAAACAGAGATATCAGAACCGATTCAATCATACAGTTTGTAGTGTACACAGATTTGCACAACAATGGTATAAAGGAATATTCCTGAACGGTTTTATCTCATGGTTAATTTGTGAAATAGTGTGAATGCATCAATGCAATGCATGTTATCTCACACAGCCTCATGCTACATAACTAAGCTCATTTCATGCTGAACAAACTAAATTGTTCATGTATCTTAAATAGAAATCTATCATTTTATTTAAATAAATTTGCTAAAAAAAAATCTGATTTAAATCACACATCTGATTTTATCCACCCTGCCTCAAGCCCCTTTGCAGTCTTTTAAATGCAGGTTTCAAAGCACAATGAGGCACATATGAATGAGTGTGGCCAGGTCTGTGCCTGAAAAGAGAACCTTTTTTAATGTAGTACTAACAAATCTGATCAAGTGGAAAAAATGACTCCTATAGTGAAAACCAGGACTGCCTCTCCGACAGTCTTTGGCCATCTGATGAGATTTCAATTACAAAATGTACTAAAGTAAATTTCCGGTAAGCCACACATTGAAGCAGGCCTGCTGTGGTATAGTATGTGGCAACCTCAGCCTGGACTCCAACTAGGCCACCCCCCAAAATGTTTTTCTCCACCCCTCGAAGCTTAACCATGGGGATGGAACTGGTCATGAAGATTAGGACCTGTGAAGCTCCATATACAAACAAAGCAAATTAGCTCCTTCCTCAGCCAGCACTCACAGCATCCCTAAATCCTGAGCGGTTCACACACATTTTCGTTTGGTTTACAATTACAGAATACTGGGTTGAGGCCCATAGGTAAATGAATTGTGTATAATTAAAATTCATTTTTACATTTTTCCTTTACATTGGCAGAGAAGCTAATGGTCTTTCTAGGACTTGACATCCTCCCCTTCAAAAGGTTATTTCTGCATCCCATTTCTAAAACACCTTGCCCCCAACTTCAGCAAGACCATCTCTTTATGGGCTGATTTTTATTTTTAACTTGTATTAAGCCCTGTACACACGGGCAGAATGTCGGGAGACATTTGCCGGTACAAAAAATACAGACCCATATTCTGCCCGTGTGTATGTCAGTCTGTCCGAAAGAAGCTGGCCTTTTGGCCGGCTTCTGTTGGACCTGCATGCTGAAAAACCAGCAGCTGACCGGCTCCTGATCATCGCTGTCAGCCAGTAACAGAGAGTGCTGAATGGAGTGTTCTCAGAACACAACAGCCCAGCAGGGGAGATTGCGGGACCAACCTAGCATGTCATAAAAAACTGTAGTGTGTACCCAGCTTTAGACTTGTTCAGCTGAGCCATCCATCTGTATGTAACTGTTTGGCTGGGTTTTAACCACAGAGTGTTGACAAGCTTTGAGTCTGTGTCAATGGCGTCAGTTTGATTCTTTTCTGAGACTATTCAGAATTCAATGATGGGTGGATTTGATCTGCAATTGATGTCCTTCTGACCTGCATTTGACCAGCTTCAAGCGGGGTTTGCATTGTCATATATTTGTATGGGGATGCAAAAGCCATTTGAAGCAAACAAAAGCCTTTTGACAACTAAAGATTATGACAGTGGAGACAGGGTAGAATTTTACTTATATTTTCGAACCTCTGGCCAAACCTGTTTTTAGAATATAGAATATATTTGTCAATAGGCTTTAGTAAAAGGATCAGCTACTCATGTAATTATGTTCTATTCAGTTGTATACTGCTCATTCTCTTCTGTGGGATGTAGCATGCAGATAATATTCCATTGCAATACGCCAGCAAGCTCTGCCAGTGCCGTGTGAAATCAGTTTTTGTTTGGACAAGCCAAGGAGTTTTGCAACAGGAGCGAGACACAAAATTATATTCTTCAAGTCATTTTATCTTTCATCCCTACCCTCTTGAAGGCTAAATCTAGTTCTCACAAAGTCTACCATTTCATCTCATAATGTCCTTGTATCATCCTATAAAATGGGGGCCAGTAACCAGTGGATTGTGACCTACCAGTAGATTGTGATCTACCAGTAGATCGTGGCCAGGTGAATGGCAGATCGTGGTCTGGGCTTGCTGACCTGCCATTCCAGAACATCACTAAAACCAAGATATTTGTGCAAAAAAACCTGTAAACCTTAGTGACAAAAAACTAAGTTAAACAAATGCAATAAAAACTCCATTAGATAGAACGGATAACAGCATCTAAATCACCAATCCAAGTAGGATGTGTAAAAAGCTCCAGCCAAATAATAAAAATTGCGCTATCCTTGTCCTAGTTATAAGTTAATAAATCACATAAGAAACACAATAAAGGCACAATAAACATATGATGAACTCATCCTAAATTGATTTATATCTCTGCAAATAAAGTCCATATAAAATGTCCAAACAAAAATTATTCTATATTAAAAAATAAATGAAGAAATAAAAAAAAAAAAAAAAAAAATAAATATATATATATATATATATATATATATATATATATATATATATACACACACAGTGGGCACGGAAAGTATTCAGACCCCCTTAAATTTTTCACTCTGTTATATTGCAGCCATTTGCTAAAATCATTTAAAGGGGTTGTAAAGGTTTGTTTATTTTCTAAATAGATTCCTTTAAGCTAGTGCATTGTTGGTTCACTTACCTTTTCCTTCGATTTCCCTTCTAAATGTTTTTTTTTCTTTGTTTTCTTTGTCTGAATTTCCCACTTCCTATTCCTCCTCAGTAAGCTGTTCTGGCTGACTAAACACCGCTCGGATGATGGTGTGAAGTTTACTGAGGAGAAACAGGAAGTGAGAAGTTCAGACCAAGAAAAAAAACATTTAGAAGGGAAATTGAAGGAAAAGGTAAGTGAACCAACAATGCACTAGCTTAAAGGAACCTATTTAGAAAATTAGAAACAAAGCTTTACAACCCCTTTAAGTTCATTTTTTTTCCTCATTAATGTACACACAGTGCCCCATATTGACAGAAAAACACAGAATTGTTGACCTTTTTACAGATTTATTAAAAAAGAAAAACTGAAATATCACATGGTCCTAAGTATTCAGACTCTTTGCTGCGACACTCATATATTTAACTCGGGTGCTCTCCATTTCTTTTGATCATCCTTGAGATGGTTCTACACCTTCATTTGAGTACAGCTGTGTTTGATTATACTGATTGGACTTGATTAGGAAAGCCACACACCTGTCTATATAAGACCTTACAGCTCACAGTGCATGTCAGAGCAAATGGGAATCATGAGGTCAAAGGAACTGCCTGAAGAGCTCAGAGACAGAATTGTGGCAAGGCACAGATCTGGCCAAGGTTACAAAAAAAAAATTCTGCTGCACTTAAGGTTCCTAAGAGCACAGTGGCCTCCATAATCCTTAAATGGAAGATGTTTGGGATGACCAGAACCCTTCCTAGAGCTGGCCGTGTGGCCAAACTGAGCTATCGGGGGAGAAGAGCCTTGGTGAGAGAGGTAAAGAAGAACCCAAAGATCACTGTGGCTGAGCTCCAGAGATTGTCAGGAGATGAGAGAAAGTTGTAGAAAATCAACCATCACTGCAGCCCTCCACCAGGGCTTTATGGCAGAGTGGCCCGATGGAAGCCTCTTCTCAGTGCAAGACACATGAAAGCTCGCATGGAGTTTGCTAAAAAACACCTGAAGGATTCCAAGATGGTGAGAAATAAGATTCTCTGGTCTGATGAGACCAAGATAGAACTTTTTGGCCTTAATTAGTGTGTGTGGAGAAAGCCAGGCACTGCTCATCATCTGTCCAATACAGTCCCAAGCATGGTGGTGGCAGCATCATGCTGTGGGGGTGTTTTTCAGCTGCAGGGACAGGACGACTGGTTGCAATCAAGGGAAAGATGAATGTGGCCAAGTACAGGGATATCTTGGATGAAAACCTTCTCCAGAGTGCTCAGGACCTCAGGTTGGGCCGAAGGTTTACCTTCCAACAAGACAATGGCCCTAAGCGCTCAGCTAAAATAACGAAGGAGTGGCTTCACAACAACTTAGTGACTGGTCTTGAATGGCCCAGCCAAGCCCTGACTTAAACCCAATTGAGCATCTCTGGGGAGAGACCTAAAAATGGCTGTTCACCAATGTTTACCATCCCACCTGACAGAACTGGAGAGGATCTGCAAAGAGGAATGGCAGAGGATCCCCAAATCCAGGTGTGAAAAACTTGTTGCATCTTTCCCAAAAAGACTAATGGCTGTATTAGATCAAAAGGGTGCTTCTACTAAATACTGAGCAAAGGGTCTGAATACTTAGGACAATGTGATATTTCAGTTTTTCTTTTCAAAAATGCCAACAATTCTGTGTTTTTCTGTCAATATGGGGTGCTGTGTGTACATTAATGAGGAAAAAAATGAACTTAAATGATTTTAGAAAATGGCTGCAATATAACAAAGAGTGAAAAATTTAAGGGGGTCCGAATACTTTCCGTCCCCACTGTGTATAATATGTGTGTGTGTGTGTATATATATATATATATATATAATAACACAGCAATTGTGATCATACGTGTACATTCCCTAGAAGAATTTATGATTTCTTGGCCATTTTTCAAAGAATATGAACAGAGAACATAAAAAAATGTTCTTTCACTTATGGTTTCGTGTTTGGCTGAAGCCATTTATTAACAATCAACTCTGTTTACTCTTTTTAAATCATAATCACAACAGAACCTATCCAAATGACCCTAATCAAAAGTTTAAATACCCCAGTTCTTAATACCATGTATTGCCCCCTTTAACATCAATGACAGTTTGAAGTCTTTTGTGGAATTTGTGGATGAGGCTCTTTATCTTCTCAGATGGTAAAGCTGCCCATTCCTCTTGGCAAAAAGCCTCCAGTTCCTGTAAATTAGTGGGCTGTCTTGCATGAACTGCAGGTTTGAGATCTCCCCAGAGTGGCTCAATGATATTGAGGTCAGGAGACTGAGATGGTCACTCCAGAACCTTCACTTTATTCTGCTGTAGCCAATGACAGGTCGACTTGGCCTTGTGTTTTGGCTCATTGTCTTGTTGGAATGTCCAGGTACGTCTCATGCCCAGCTTCCTGGCTGATGAATGCAAATGTTCCTCCATATTTTTTGATAACATCATCTTGCAATCAATTTTGACCAAATTTCCTGTGCCTTGTAGCATACACATCCCCAAAACATCAGCGATCCACCTCCCTGTTTGACATGGAGGAATGGTGTACCATTACTATGCAAATGCCACAAAGTATCCCGCTTACAATATGCCAAAAAGACGAGCCTCAAAACGTCTGGCACAAAGTCATTTTGTCAAAGTCAAAAAAAAAAAAATATTCCATGGGCACCACATGCCTCTCAACAAATGGCTTGAAGTGTCTACTTTCCAAAAATGGGGTCATTTGGAGGGGTTTTGTGCTATCTTGACATTTCATGGCCTCCGAAACTGTGATAGGTAGTGAGGAAGTGAAATAACCATTTTACGCCCTTAGAAAGCCTGAAGGCGGTGATTGATTTTCTGGGTCCTGTGCACGGCTAGGCTCCCAAAATTTTTCGGGACTACCGCTTTAAGTGCCAACTTTGTGCTTTAAAAAAAAAAAGTTTGTAATTTTCCTGAAACATGTGGTAAATATTCCATGGGCTCAACATGCCTATCAGCAAATAGATTGGGGTGTCTACTTTCCAAAAATGGGTCCAATATTGCCCAAATGTTTGATGAAATAAAAAAGATGACCTGATGGCAAGTACATGGATACCAAACACGACCTGCTTTAAAATTGTGCACAAGGGTAAAGTGGCGACAAACTACATTTAAAATCCTTTACAGGTTTACAGGTTACCACTTTAGATTTATAGAGGAGGTCTACATTGGCAGGGCCAATGTGGTGCCTATATTTAAAAAGGGAACAAAGTCTTTACCAAGTAATTATAGACCCGTTAGTTTAACTTCTATAGTTGGGAAGATACTGGAGGGATTAATAAAAGACCACATAGACGAGTTCTTGCAGGAAAAAAATATTTTGAGCAACAGACAGCATGGATTCATGAAAAACAGAAGTTGTCAGACAAACCTGATTTCTTTTTATGAGGTGGTAAGTAAAACCTTGGACAGAGGGGTGGCGGTGGACGTGATATATTTGGATTTTGCAAAAGCGTTCGATACAGTTCTGCACACACGGCTCATGTGTAAGGTAAAGTCTACAGGTTTGGAAACATCAGTTTGTAGATGGATAGAAAACTGGCTAAAAGACAGAATTCAGAGAGTAGTGGTTAATGATTCTTACTCTGAATGGTCTAAGGTTATCAGTGGTGTACCCCAAGGTTCAGTGCTGGGACCCTTACTTTTTAATACCTTTATAAATGATATTGGGTCTGGGATCAAAAGTAACATTTCCGTCTTTGCAGATGACACCAAGCTATGCAGTGCAATAACGTCCTTACAGGATGTCACCAATTTACAAGCCGACCTCAATGCTCTGTCTAATTGGGAGACTATGTGGCAGAAGAGGTTTAATGTTGAGAAATGTAAAGTTATGCACTTGGGGGCTAAGAATATGCATGCATCATACACGCTAGGGGGAGTACAACTGGGGGAATCCATAGTGGAGAAGGATCTGGGGGTTTTGGTAGATCATAAGCTCAATAATAGCATGCAATGCCAAGCTGCGGTTCCCAAAGCGAGCAAAGTCCTTTCCTGTATTAAGAGAGGTATGTACTCCAGAGAGAGAGAGATATCATTTTGCCCCTGTTCAAATCATTAGTAAGACCTCATCTGGAATATGCCGTTCAGTTTTGGGCACCAGTTCTCAAAAAGGATATCGGGGAACTGGAGAAAGTGCAGAGAAGGGCAACCAAACTGATAAGAGGCATGGAGGAACTCAGCTATGAGGAAAGATTAGAGGAACTGAATTTATTCACTCTTCTTCAAATATATAAGGGGTCCATATAGGGAACTTGGTGTTGAGTTATTCACTTTAGAGTCAGCAAAGAGGACAAGGGGGCACTCTTTATGTCTAGAGGAGAAGAGATTTCATCTCCAAATACGGAAAGGTTTCTTCACAGTAAGAGCTGTGAAAATGTGGAATAGACTCCCTGCAGAGGTGGTTATGGCCAGCTCAGTGGATTGCTTTAAGAAAGGCCTGGATTATTTCCTAAGTGTACGTAATATAACTGGGTACTAAAATTTATAGGTAAAGTTGATCCTGGGAAAATCTGATTGCCTCTCGGGGGATCAGGAAGGAATTTTTTCCCCTGCTTTAGCAAATTGGATCATGCTCTGCTGGGGTTTTTTTCCTTCCTCTGGATCAACTGTGGGTATTCGGGTTGGTATGATATTTATTATATATATATATATATATATATATATATATATATATATATATATATTTTTTTTTTTTTTGGTTGAACTGGATGGACTTGTGTCTTTTTTCAACCTGACTAACTATGGAACTATGGAACTACTACTAAAATTACTGCCCTCATTCTGACCTTCGCGGTGATACCCCACATGTATGGTGCAATTGCTGTTTACATATGACATTTTGTTTATTTATTTTTTATTCAATCTTTTTTCTAACTGTGGTGGTGAAATCGCCTCCTACAGCTCTGGAGTCACGGCTTTACGTATCGTGGATGCAAACACTGTTGCTGTCAGAATGAATAAACCGGTGCTGCAGCTGAATGGCGTACCTGCTAAGCAAATGATGGTTAACAATAAAACAAAGTAGCATTACAGTATAACAAAAAAAATACCTGCTAAGCAAATACAATAAAACATAGTAAAAATAAAACATTAGAGTTCTAAAATACAGTAACAATAGAGAGCGAACAATAGAGCGGACAATAGAGAGTGAACATAAGAGAGAGAACATTAGAGGCAGACAAAAAATAAAACCGCAGCTATTTTGGGCTTTTATTTTTTTTTTGTGTTTTTTTTTTTTTTTTTGTGTGTGTTTTTTTTGCATATTTATATAAACTGTAAGTGTTCCAGATTAGGGTCTCTCAAAATGTGATGGCCATCTCATCTTTTGAGACCTTGTGTAAGTGTCCCCTAGGACTGCAATGCTGTACTCTACGCTAATACTCCACTAGTGTGTCGTAGCGTTCGAAACATTCACCAATGCAAAGACCAGGTTGGTCAGGACAGGAGGGACAATAAAAGCGGGTGTCACTCCTACATCTGCGTTTTCTGCAGACACAACATCTTCTTTGGGTATTTCTTTGGGTAGGGGTACCAGGGAGGACATACGGAAATCGCATCTCATGCAGCCGGCTCACTGCATTTGGATTGGGAAGTTGGGCCACAGCACCATCTGGAAACAGAAGGGCTGTGGTGATCTCTTCCTGGAATTTAAGGAAGGATCCATTTCGCCCTGAAGCTTTGTATAGCACATAAGCATTTAGCAGAGCCAATTGGAAAAAAATATAGATGCTTTTTTATGGCAGCGTCTGACCTTACGGGAAATTGGGTACGGCGCCAACAACTGGTTGCTGAGGTCCACCCCTCCCATGTTAAGTTTGTATTCGTGGACACAGAGGGGTTTCTCCACAACACCAGTCCCTGTTTGAATTTGGACTGTCTGTATCTGCATGAAAGGAGGACAGGACGAAAACATTCTTATTATCCCTCCACTTCACAGTGAGCAAATTATTACATTTCAAGCAGGCTCTCTCCCCCAGCCTAAGATGGGAATCTGCAAGCTGTTGGGGTAAACCCCGGCAATTAGATCGCACGGTGCCACATGTGCCCATTCCATGATCAAACAAGTGACTAAAAAGTGTCACTCTTGTGTGATAATTATCCACATACAAGTGGTACCCCTTTTCCCAATAAGTCACACACAATCTTACCAGCACTTCCTATGTAGTCTGGGCAATTCTCTGGCTCTACATAACTATCTCTTCCCTCATAAACCATAAAACTATAGGTATATCCTGTTGCTCTGTCACAGAGCTTGTACATCTTGACCTCATATCTGGCACGCTTACTGGGAAGATACTGTTTGAATGAAAAGTGGCCAGAACACATAATCAGGGGGCCGAATTTTGTAGAGCTGATCGTATTCAGGGTGCTGCAGAAGTGGTGGGTACAGGTGCTGCAGAAGTGGTGGGTTCCCAATTCGGATTGGCAAATGCAGCAGGAAGGGCACTATCAGCTCAACGGACCTGTCTTTGTCTTCTTGGTGGCTGCGGGACACTAGTTGTGCTAGCCACCTCACCTCACCAGCTTGAACTGCACTTATGGGACTCGCCACGTCACCAAGTGTTACTGCAGTGCTGGATGTACAGCCAGGATGTACTAGGCCACTGGTGCTTCACCAGAAATATGAGCAGCACTAGTACTGGCTCTCTGCTCCATACAAGAGCCCTGCAGTTCTTGCACCTCAACAACAGCAGAAGAGCGGGATCGAGTACACCTGACCTTGGCAGGGACCACTACTCGTCAGAGCTATCTGTCAGGGTGCCGCTACTGTCTACAGGTTCGTATTCTGAGCCTGAATCTGACAGATGGTGAGTTCCTCTTCACTCTCATCTGTCATGCTCAGAAACGTGTAGGCCTCTTCGCTAGTGTACCTTCAATTGGACATTTTGGCCTCTAAATTTACTGGTACAATTAGTGAGGCTCACAGGAAAAAAGCACCCAACTGTCAGCGTTTGCTTCAAATGCTACCAAAAAAACTGTTAGCGTTCACAAGGATCAGGCCTGACTCTGCGAATGCTGCAGTTATGTGTTTAGTGTTTTGTAAGTGACAGTGATCGATTGATACTGCACTTGGCTGGACGGATGGGCTAAACGCAGGTGCTAGCAGGTATCTGGGCTGATCCCGCTAACGCTGCATTTTTGGGAACCCTAAACTTTTGGGGACGCTAGTATAGATCTGATCAGATCAAAGATATTGATCCGTTCAGACACTATACTAATAAGGGAGGTGTATGGTGCTTGCATGGGTGTTAGCACTACTGCCACTAATCGGACACTGCCTGGGGTGACGCAGACCCTAATTGACGCTAAAACCTAACTGATTATACCCGCTGGTTGATCAGGGGGTTAAACCTTTTATTAGGTATTGTACGGCGGGTGCCTGACGCTATAACAAAATAACTAATTAACCAGCATCCCCCGTGACACTAATATTGTGATCACTAGTGAAAGGTGGTGATCAAGGAGTTAAACCTTTATTGGGGGGGGTCCCTAGACCTATCTGGGCCTACTACTAAGTATACTAACGCTGATTAGTGTCACAAATGACACCAGTACAGTGATCAAAGGAAAATATGAACACTGGATGACACCGTGACAGGGAGTGTAGGGGTTTACTGGGGGGGGGGCGATCTGGGGGTGAAATCGGTGCTTAAGTGTACTGTGTCAGTGTAGTGTTGGTGCAACTTACATTTGGATGTCCTCTCTCTTCTTTCTGGAATGGAAAAGAATTCCAGAGAGGGAGATGACATCACTTCCCCTGCCTTTGTTTACACTTACAGGCAGGGGAAGCATTTCCTTCGTCAGAACGGATCAGCAGGTCCAGGCCACAAATCTGGGTCTGGAGAGTAATCGGTTCTAAAACAAATCTGATCGTCATGGCCGCCTAGGGCGCTGGATGTAAGGTAACATAATTTCGCCCACCCATGCCATTCTGCCGCAGTAAAACTGCGGCAGCTAGTCTGGAACCAGTTAAATTAGCTCCTGTCTCCTCTGCCTCCTCTGTAGTTCAGGCTCCTGTCCCATGCTGATTGATACCAACTGCACTCCACCTCTTATCCTGGCTAGTGGTCTTCAGAGTGGTGCCAGCAGCAGGAAAGAAGAGATCTTTAGGTCAGTGTGAAGCAGTACACTTGGCATAATAGTATAAGGCTACTTTCACACTAATGTGCTGCAGTTTACCCACACCACAGGTGCAGCATAGTGTACCTGCAGCTTTCCTGCGGGTTTGCTATGCTTAGTCATAGACTTACATTATATCCTGTGGGTTTGGCGCTTTCAGAAAGTGCACCACACCTGCAGGATATCTATGGCATAGCATAAATAACCCAGGAAGGCCGCAGATGCACTGCGCTGCAACGGTGGTGCAGGTAAACCGCAGCACATCCGTGTGAAAGCAGCCTTATAGGGGGCTCAGAACAGTATGGGTTAATTTACATTTGCATTTTGGGGGTTGGCATTCAAGTGAATAAGGGCTGCTCTGCAAATGCACTGCAACCTTATGCAGTACAGCAAAAAAAAAAAAAGGGTTGTTGCTTTCTCACCACCTGCTTTAACCCCTTGGACCCTGCAGAAGCATGCAGTTGCAGGGCGCTTGCAGAGTGGCCCCATTTAATTGAACGGGTTGCATTTGGAAGGTGGTAGCACCCACCAAAAGCAACAGGGTGTTTAAATCCTGCTGCAGCATGTGTACACCCTTTGGCTGCTGCCTAAGCAGCTAAAGGGAGTAGGGAATGGCGTCAGAAAAATGAGAATCAGCCGAAAGGGTTTTACCACCCTCCAACTTGTGTGAATGGTGCTGCTACTGAATGCAACTAAGTATTTATTCATTCTGAAAAGTGATCCGAGTATGTTTGACAGGTGGTGAGGTGGCGATCTGTTGCTTTCCTCACCACCTGATTTAAACTCATTATTGCAGTGCAATGCATGCGATTGCAACATGGTAGTATGGCATTTAGAGGTTTAAATCAGGTGTGAGGAGACCGCACTGAGCAAACACACTGTGCACGGTATTCTTTCATGTTGTTCAAGTAGATCTCCACCTCTATAAAATTTACAATGTATTTGTGCAATGTATTTCACTCTTCCTTCAGTCTAGTTTAGATTAGCATCTGGCCTTGGGTACCATTAAATGACAAATGTCAGCCTCAGCTGTTTTGTTCCAGAGGCATTTGGCTTCTCTCTTCCTAGTTAAGGCCTTTATTTAAGGAGCACACATTTTCCCACCTGTGTACTCTCCTAAGGCTTTCAGGAGATCATCCGTGTCATAGTTATCAGTGCAGCCCCAACAGTGCCCATTAGTGCTTCCAATCAGTGCTGCCAATTGGTGCCTCCTCATCAGTGCCACCTAGCAGTGCCCTTCAGTGCAGCCTATTAGTGCCCATTAGTGTTACCTATCAGTGCCCATCAGTGCAGTCTCATCAGTGCACATCGGTGAAGGAGAAAATGATCTGTTTGCAAAGTTTTATAACAGAAACTAAGAAAAACTTTTTTTTCCCCACATTTTTGGTCTTTTTTCATTTAACAAAAAATAATTAGTTCATAATAATAATTAAACCCCATTTGTGATTACCGCCAAATAAAATGTATTTGTGTAAAATAAAATGATAAAAATCAAATTTGTTTATAGTGCTGCATGACCGTGCAATTGTCGATCAAAGTGTGACAGCGCTGAAAGCTGAAAGGTGGCCTGGGCAGGAAGGGGGTGCAAGTGCTTTAAAAAAAAAAAAAAACGTACGTTCCAAACTGTACTCTAGGGAACGTAAAAAATCATTTTTTTACCTTTTTACTTTTTGTATATCGTTGCTACTGATACTGATCCAGGCTCTCTTGACTACTTTCTGTCTGCCTGCACTTGCTCCAGTGTGGGCTGCACATAATTGCTCTGGACACGTTTATCTGATAGTGACCGTGATGGAATATGCCTGTGCAATGGGTGTCAGAACAGCCACTTGCATTTGACACCTTGCCTCTATGGCAGAATCACTAGGAATTACTTAAATAAAACCTGTAAATTTAAAACCAGTGAAAACATCCTTTGAAATGATACTTGCATTGTAAAGTTAAAATTTTAGCAATGGGTTTACCATTGTACTTTACACTGTCTAACTGAATAAACATTATACTGTTTACATAGTTGAATAATCAGACGTCAACAGCAAAAGTTAAAGCTTCAAAGTTTAGTCATGGTCCATGAGAATTGTGTCATTACCAGCTGTATAGGGGGAAAGTAAACATGACTTGAATGCCCTCTCTCTTGTAATGGTTTATCCAAGCAGTAATAACATTTTTTAAAATCTTCATATTGCTGACCTTGGCTCATCGATTTGCTTTCCCTGTTCACCAGCCAGCGCCTTGTGGTCTACAGTGGGGTGGACCTAGGGGCCACAATCTGGGAGCTAACAGACTCCTATCCCATCTACGTTACATCAGTGAGCACTGATGGCCCCTTCCTTTGATTCTGTAGCCTAGATGAGCCCAAAACTACTTTGGGTAATACTCAGGGGTTGATTTACTAAAACTGGAGAGTGTAAAATCTGGTGCAGCTGTGCATTGTAGCCAATCGGCTTCTAACTTCAGCTTGTTCAATTAAGCTTTGACTAAAAAAAAAAAGTGGAAGCTGATTGGTTTCTATACAGAGCTGCACCAGATTTTGCACTCCAGTTTTAGTAAATCAACCTCTATGTATCCTGCATATCCCAGCATGATTGCTTCTTAGTAGTTCTGCTACCGCCTAGCAGTCACATCAATCTTAAAGCAGAACTGCTTCCAAAATCTTTTTTGAAGGGTACACTTTATGAAAAGGATAGAACTCCTGTTGGAACCCCATATACCAGAGACATGACAAGAGTATGTAGACATCTCCCCAAAGTAAGAGGAAATCCCAACTTGGAAGATTTTCCCTCACCAGATGTTCTGGTGAAAACTGAAAATCTTTGGTTATCCCATTACTTTCACTCCTGGTAACAGTGGTTATCACCAGCACTAATAATGAGGGTGACAGTGAGGATACAGACAACGATAAAATCTGACATGGGGCAAAACCTTTCTCTACTCCACCCGAAACCAAAAGAAAAAGTTGCCTATTCCACTTTTAGGTAATTGTACTTTACCCTATGTCTCCTTTTATAGCCATTTTGCTCTCTTCACATCATGTACTGTCAAGTAAAAGCTCTCAGGTGCCTCTATCAAGGATTTATACAGTGTAGGGTTATTAGGCTTGCACTTAGCATAGTGATGCAGTGGGACCCCCCCCACAGAACTTGAGGACAGTGCTGGAGGTAGTCAGAGCCAGGAATGAGGTAAGTAAAACAAATGATACAACCTATCCTTTCACCCCAAGACTAAAAAGTAACTTAACCCTTGCAGTGTGGGGAGTGAGTGGTGGTGCATTTTGTCTTATTCCTCTATTTCAGCTTTAAATTATTGCATTTGGTATTTTCATGACAATGCAAAAGATAAGTAGTTTTAAAAAAGCCTAAGCCCACATTTGCATGGTGTCAGGGCTGGGCTCAGCCCTTCCTTCTCAAAGCTGGCCGCTCAGCTGTTGACTAATTGCCAACTCCTATTTCACCACAGTGACTCACCTGTTGATGAGATCCTGCTCGTCAGTCCTGCCTACTTAAGCCGTCCAGTCCAGATGATGTTTGCCTTCGCCTTGGTCACATCACTAGAGACGCTCTCCGGTGTTCCTGTTAAAAACTTGCTTGGCTGACATTCCTTCTGGCTCCAGATCCTGCTTGCTGTTCTACAACACTCATCTCTGGCTCCCTGACATTTTGGCTTGTCTGACTATCAGTTCCGGTTCCTAAACTCTGGCTGTGTTTTGACTATGTTTACTCTGTTTAACTTTTTTTATTATTATTAAATAAGTGTGATTTAACTGTAATTCTGTCTCAGTCTGATTCATGGTTTTTGACAATAGGCAAAGGCCATGAATTCCGAAGATGCAGTCTATCAATTTGTTGGTAATATTTTTTCCAGATTGGATGAGCAGGATCACCACATGGATCAGTTTGCCATGGCGTTACAAATGATCCTGAGTCGCATGGCTCGCCTGGAATCTCCCACTGTGGCTGCTCTGATACAACCTGTGTTGCAGGCCATTCCTGCTGCTGCTCCAGTCTCTGTGCAGGCACCCACCTCGAGTATTACCTCTATAAGAGGTATGTCTGGTTCCGCTCCGCTTCCCCATCGATTTGGGGGGGGATCCAGTCTAATGCAGAGGGTTTCTCAACAAGGTTGAGATATACTTTGAGGTGCTACCCCAGGCGTTTCCCACGGACAGAAGCAAAGTAGATTTTGTGATATCTTTCTGAGAGAGCCTTGGCCTGGGCAAACCCTCTATGGGAGATGCAAAAACCTGTTGTCTTGAGTTACCCTTAGTTTGTGACTTCTTTTAAAAGGGTATTTGAAATTCCTGCACGCTCCACTTCTGCTGGCAAGTGCCTCATGTCCATCAAACGGAGTACGATAACTGTTGCCGATTACGCCAATGAATTCCGTACTCTGGCAGCAGAGGTTGCTTGGAACAATGAGGCCCTCGTGGCTGCTTTTTGTCATGGTCTCTCGGATACCATCAAGGATGAGATAGCAGCCTGAGATATACCCACTAAGCTGGAGAGGTCGATAACCTTTGCCATCCTCATTGACTTCAGACTCAGAGAAAGACTCCTTTTTAAGGAGCGCTTGTAGAAGCCTCCTGTACATTTGTCTCCGAACTTTGCAGTCCTACCCTTGCCTCCCTCTCCTCCCATGCCTCCTGGTACTGAGTGGGTCTGTGAAGATGAACCCATGTGCTCTCTGAGGATGAGAGAACCCTTAGGAAGAGGGAGAGATTGTGCCTTTATTGTGGCTATGCAGGCCACTTTTTGAAGTCTTGTCCTACCCATCCAGGGAACGCCCGAACCTTGAGGCCCTGTCACGGATAGACCTTGCGTTGTTTCATCCCCAGTTATCCAGAAGGATAAGCCCCTGGTTTTGGTTACCCTTTCTTGGGCTGAGCCGTCCGTCGAGATACAGTCTCTAATCGACTCTGGGGCTGCAGGCCTGTTCATTGATGCTGCTTTTGTATCAAAGCACTCTATTCTGCTGCAGCTGCGTGACACTCCTCTTGCCATTGAGGCTCTTGATGGAAGACCTCTACAGCCTGCCCATGTGACTTATGCGACTGTACCATTGTCCACGGCTGTAGGGGCTCTTCACCATGAGATAATCCAATCCCAAGTTATTTCCTCACCTAAGTTTCTGCTAATTAATGGTTATCCTTGGTTACAGAGGCACAACCCCTCTTTTGATTGGCTCCATGCTGAGGTTCTCTCCTGGTTGCCACAATGCAGTAAGACATGCTTCCAGAAGGTAGCCAAGGTCCTGTGCACCTCTTCACTCTCCTCCCTGCCGGAGGAGTACCATAATTTTAGCGATGTCTTTGACAAAGGTCAAGCCGGTAGTTGGCCTCCACACCGGTCATATGATTGCGCAATTGACCTTCAGCCTGGTGCCATACCCCTCGTGGCCGGGGTTTACCCTTTGTCAGTCTTGGAGGATAAGGCCATGGAGGAGTATGTTGCAAATGCACTTTCTCAAGGTTTCATCCGCAAATCCTCATCTCCTGCTGGTGCTGGTTTCTCCTTTGAAGAAGAGTGGTGAACTGAGACCTTTTATTCATTATAGGGGGTCTCAATTGTTTCACGATTAATAATGCTTATCCGATTCCGTTGCTTATGGAGTTATTTGATTACCTCAAGGGAGCAATGGTTTTCAAGAAGCTTGATTTGAGAGGGGCATACAATCTCATCAGGATTAAGGAGGGTGACAAGTGGAAAACTGAGTTTTAATACCAGAACAAACCATTATGAGTACCTAGTAATGCCTTTTGACCTTTTTTAATGCCCCGGCAGTTTTCCAGGAATTTATAAAGGAATGTCCTCCGAGATTTGCAGTTATGTGTGGTGGTTTATCTCAACGATATCCTCATATTTTCCAAGTCCCTGGAGAGCCACCAATCTCTATTGTAAATGGGAGAAGTGCGGATTCTATCGTGAACAGGTTAAATTCCTGGGTTATGTCATTTCCACTGCTGGTTTTTCGATGGACCCAGAAACTTTCAGCAGTCCTACAGTGGCCCCGACCCGTGGGTTTACGTCCTCTACATCGTTTTCTTGGCTTTACCAACTATTATCGGAAGTTTTATTTGTAAATTCTTGTCTCTGGTCAAGCCCCTGACTTAAATGACCAGAAAGGACAGGAACCCACCGTTGGTCTCCGGAGTCCATTAAGACCTTTGAGAGTCTCAAGGCTGCCTTTGTTTCTGCTCATGTGTTGGCACATCCTCATCCTATGTTACCTTTTTATCCTTGAGGTTGATGCTTCTGAGACTGGAATTGGCGCCCTTCTGTCTCAACCTCCTACCTCTGAGAGCGTCCATCCTTGTGGCTACTTTTCCAAGAAATTGTCACCTGCGGAGTGCAATTACGAGACTGGTGATAGAGAGCCGTTAGACATAATTTTAGCCCTGGAAGAATGGAGACATCTCCTCGAAGGTACTACTGTGCCAGTTCTCATTCTTACTGACCTCACATTCTTGTCTGAGGCTAAAGGCCTCTCAACCTGAAGGGTGCAATGGGTTCTTTTCTTGTCTAGTTTCAATTACATTGTCTCATTCTTACCCGGTACTAAGAATGTAAGGGCTGATGCTTTGTCACAACCGTTTTTTCTCCACTTCCAAGATGGAGTCAGTTCCAGTTCCTCTGATTCCTCCTGAATGTATTCTGGCTAAGGGTCACACCAGTCTCACTTCTCCTTTGGGTGAAAAAATTCTTGCTGCCCACGTCCATGCTTCTCCTGAGAAACCTTGTGATCGCTGCTTTGTTCGTGAGAGTCTCCGTACTGCCAAATTCCAGACTTGTCATTATCCCAAGGCTGCTGGCCACCCTGGGAAGAGTCAACTCTTTTTTTAGGGCCATTTCCCAACACTTTTGCTGGTCTAGTCTACGTGCTGATGTAACTACCTTGGTACCTGCCTGTTCCATGTGTGCTCAGAGTACGCCCTTGTACACACGGTCGGACATTCCAACGGAAAATGTCCGATCGGACCGTGTTGTCGGATAATCCGACCGTGTGTGGGCTCCATCTGACTTTTTCCATTGGAATGTCCGACCAACAATGTTTGAGAGCAGGATATAAAATTTTCCGACAACATGATCCGATCGGACTTTCTCCGTTCGTTTGTAGAGAATTCCGATCGGACAAAGTGCCACGCATGCTCAGATCAAATTACAAGACCAAAGCTATTGGCTACTAGCCTGAACGTAGTCCCGTCTAATGAACGAACGTCTTCACGTTCCGAACGATCGGATTTTCCGACAACTTTGTCCGACCGTGTGTATGCAATACCAGTTTCGGACAAAATCCATCGGAAAAAATCAGACAGATTTTGTGGTTGGAATGTCCGACCATGTGTACGAGGGCTTAGACTCCACTGACACCTTCCAGTGGGCCTCCTACAACCCATACCCAATGGAGAGAGGCCCTGGACACACCTGTCTATGGATTTCATTATGAAGTTACCCAACTCCCAGGGCAACACAGTTATACTTATGGTGGTTGACTGGTTCTCGAAAATTTTCCATTGTATTCCACTTAAGAAGTTGCCCAGTTCTAAGGAACTGGCTTCCATTTTTGCTCGGAAGATCTTTCGCTTACATGGGCTACCCAAGTTGATTGTCTCGGACAAGGGTAGTCAGCTTGTGTCCTGGTTCTGGCAAGCCTTTTGTGCACAGTTAGGAATTCAGCTTGCTTTCTCCTCTGCTTATCACCCACAGTCTAATGGGACTGCAGAATGAGCCAATCAGTCCTTGGAGCAATTCCTACAGTGCCTTGCAAAAGCATTCACCCCCCTTGGAATTTTTTGTTTCGTTGCCTCACAACCTGGAATTAACATGGATTGTTTGAGGATTTGCATCATTTAATTTACAGAACATGCCCACAACTTTGAAGATTTTTTTCCTTTTATTGTGAAGCAAACAACAAATAGGACAAAATAACAGAAAAAGTCAAAGTGCATAACTATTCACCCCCCTAAAGTCAATACTTTAGAGCCACCTTTTGTGGCTATCACAGCTCCAAGTCACCGTGGATAAGTCTCTATGAGCTTGCCACATCTTACCACTGGGATTTTTGCCCATTCCTCCTTGCAAAACTGCTCCAGCTCCTTTCAAGTTGGATGGTTTACGCTTGTGAACAGCAATCTTTAAGTTTGACCACAGATTTTCTATTGGATTGAGGTCTGGGGGCTTTGACTAGGCCATTCCAACACATTTACATGTTTCCCCTTAAACCACTCAAGTGTTACTTTAGCAGTATGTTTGAGGTCATTGTCCTGCTGGAAGGTGAACCTCTGTCCTAGCCTCATATCACACACAGAGTGGTACAGGTTTTGCTCAAGAATATCCCTGTATTTAGCACCATCCATCTTTCCCTCAACTCTGGCCATTTTCCCAGTCCCAACCGCTGAAAAACATGGTGTTCTTCGGGTGATGTGATGTGTTGGGTTCAGGGGCATAATTAGAAATCACAGTGCCCCATAGCAAAATGTTGCATCCCCCCCCGCAAACAACCCCCCCCCCCACAAAAAAAAATGAACTAATGCCATTGAACAACAGATTACCACACTCATGTAGCACAGTACCCAGGCAACAGCTTATATTAATTTCAACCAACAAAGTATGCAGTATACTGTATGCAGCCCCTGAAGGACACCCATGCATACCCCCATCAGTACAGACACCCCCCAGCATTACAGACCCCCCCCTCAGTGCAGACACCACCCTCAGTGCAGGACACCCCCAGCAGTACAGACACCCCCCCAGTGCAGACCACCCACCTCAGTACAGACATCCCCCCCCCAGCCTTACAGACCCCCTCAGTGCAGGACCCCCCACAGTGCAGACCTTCCCAGCAGTGCAAACCCACCCCCCTCAGTGCAGACCCCCCTCAGTAGTACAGCCCCCCCCCCCCAGCAGTGCAGACATCCCCCTTAGTACATACACCCCACTTAGTGCAGACCCCCTAAGCATTACATACCCCCCCATCAGTAGAGACACCCCCACCTCAGTGCTGACCCCCCACCAGTACAGACACCCCCACCTTAGTGCAGACCCCCATCAGTACAGACACCCCCAGCAGTGCAGACACCCCTGTTAGTACAGACACCCCTCATCAGTACAGACCCCCCCATCAGTACATACACCCCCCACCTCAGTGCAGACCCCCATCAGTACAGATACCCCCCAGCAATGCAGACACCCCCCTTAGTACATACACCCCCAATACAGACCCTCCTCAGTGCAGGACCCCCCAGCAGTACAGAGACACCCCCAGCATTACAGACCCCCCCAGCATTACAGACCCCCCCAGCATTACAGACCCCCCCCAGCATTGCAGACCCCCCTCAGTAGTGCAGACCCCCCCTCAGTAGTGCAGACCCCCCTCAGTAGTGCAGACCCCCCTCAGTAGTGCAGACCCCCCCAGCAGTGCAGACCCCCCCCAGCAGTGCAGACCCCCCCCAGCAGTGCAGACCCCCCCCCCAGCAGTGCAGACCCCCCTCAGCAGTGCAGAACCCCCTCAGTAGTGCAGTAGTGCAGACCCCCCAGTAGTGCAGACTCACCCTCAGTACAGCCCCCCTCAGTAGTGCAGCCCCCCTTCAGTAGTGCAGACCCCCCTCAGTAGTGCAGACCCCTCAGCAGTGCAGACCCTCCCTCAGTAGTGCAGACCCCCCCCCCCCCCTCAGTACAGACCCTCCTCAGTACAGACCCTCCTCTGTACAGACCCCCCTCAGTAGTGCAGACCCCCAGCAGTACAGACCCTCCCTCAGTAGTGCAGACCCCCCCTCAGTACAGACCCTCCCTCAGTAGTGCAGACCCCCCTCAGTACAGACTCCCCTCAGTAATACAGACCCCCCTCAGTAGTGTAGACCCCCTCAGTAGTGCAGACCCTCCCTCAGTAGTGCAGACTCCCCTTCAGTAGTGCAGACTCCCCTTCAGTAGTGCAGACTCCCCTTCAGTAGTGCAGACCCTCCCTCAGTAGTGCAGGCCCCCTCAGTAGTGTAGACCCCCTCAGTAGTGCAGACCCTCCCTCAGTAGTGCAGACCCTCCCTCAGTAGTGCAGACTCCCCCTCAGTAGTGCAGACCCCCCCAGCAGTGCACACCCCCCTCAGTACAGACCCTCCCTCAGTAGTGCAGACCCCCTCAGTAGTGCAGACCCCCCTCAGTAGTGCAGACCCCCCTCAGTAGTGCAGACCCCCCCTCAGTAGTGCAGCCCCCCTCAGTAGTGCAGACCCCCCTCAGTAGTGCAGACAGTCTCCACATACACACAGCGGTGTGTGTCCCTCGAGGCTCAAGTGCAGGCTCCTCCTCCTCTGTGGGTGTAAACAGAGAGGGGGGAAGGCAGCTTCGGTCCGCGACACTGTGTCCCTCAGCCTGCACTGCAGCACAAAAGAAGGCACAGGTGTTAGTGGTGTGGCTGCCGCTACCCAAGGGTGTTGCCCCGCTGGCAAGTGTCACCCGGTGCAGCCCGCACCCGCCTAGCAACGCCACTCACCGGGCCCTAGATCGACTGCGGGCCTCATAGTGCCCGCGTGGGTCGCTATGGCAGTAGTTCCACCACTGGTTGGGTTGCACCAGACATAGCGTTTTCTTTGATGGCCAAAAAGTTCAATTTTAGCCTCATCAGACCAGAGCACCTTCCTCCATACATTTTGGTAGTCTCCCACATGCCTTTTCGCAAACTCAAAACGTGCCATTTTGTTTTTTGCTAAAAGTAATGGCTTTCTTCTGGCCACTCTGCCATAAAGCCCAACTCTATGGAGCGTACGGCTTATTGTCGTCCTATGTACGGATATTCCAGTCTCTGCTGTGGATTAGGGATACCTTAGGTCTCTGTGCTGCCTCTCTGGTTAATGCCCTCTTGCCCTGTCCGTGAGTTTTGGTGTGCGGCCATCTCTTGGCAGGTTTGCTGTTGTGCCATGTTCTTTTCATTTGGTTATGATATATTTGATGGTGCTCCTAGGGATCATCAAAGATTTGGATATTTTTTTTATAACCCAACACTCACTTGTACTTCTCAACAACATTGTCCCTTGTTTGGAGAGGTCCTTGGTCTTCATGGCAGAGTTTGGTTAGTGATGCCTCTTGCTTAGGTGTTGCAGTCTCTGGGGCCTTTCAAAAAGGTGTGTGTATATGTAATGACAGATCATGTGACACTTAGATTGCACACGGGTGGACATCATTTCACAAATTATGTGACTTCTGAAGGTAATTGGTTGCACCAGAGATTTTTATGGGCTTCTTAACAAAGGGAGTGAATACATACGCACATGGCAATTCTCAGTTTTTTATCTCTGAAAAATAGTTTTATGTATTTATTTTTCTACTTTTACTTCAAAAACTTAGACTATTGTGTTCTGATCCATCACATATAATTCAGATTAAAAAAACATTGAACTAAAGGCTGTAATGTGACAAAATAGGTAAAAAGCCAAGAGGGGTGAATACTTTTGTAAGGCACTGTATGTTGCTTTATTTCTGACCATCATACCAACTGGTCAGTGGGCGGAGTTTGCTCGCAATAGTGCCTTGAATTCTGCTTCCCAATTGTACCCATTTATGGCAAAATATGTTTTCCAACCTTCCATGTTGCCTGACTCATTTGTTCTGCAGAGTATTCCTGCATTAGAGGAGCATCTCAGTGGTCTTCGTTCCACTTCGACACAAGTCCAGGAGGCTTTGCGACATGCTAATGATAGGTACAGACTCCATGCTGACCGCAGACGCCTGCCTGCGCTTTCCTACCAGGTTGGGAACAGGGTCTGGCTGTCATTTCGCAACCTCCAACTTTGCGTTCCCTCTCTGAAATTCGCACCTCGGTTTATTGGGCCTTTCCGTATTCTTCACAGGATTAACCCAGTGGCTTACGCATTAGACCTTCCTTCTAATATGCATATTTTGAATGTATTTCATGTCTCCTTATTAAAACCTTTGGTCTGCAACCACTTTACCACCTCTGTGTCTCATCCTCACCCTGTACAGGTTGAGAACCATGAGGAGTATGAAGTACAGTCCATTAACTCCTGTAGGTTCCGTGGGCGCATACAGTACCAGGTGCATTGGAAAGGGTGTGGTCCGGAGGAAAGCTCTTGGGTCTCAACCCCGGGTGTACATACCCCTGTCATCCTCTGTGATTTGCATAGATGTTTTCCCCCCAAGCCTGGTGGTTCTCTAAGGGGGAGGGAGCCTAGAGGAGGGGGGACTTTCAGGGCTGGGCTCAGTCCTTCCTCTCAAAGTTGGCCGCTCAGCTGTTGGCTAATTGCCAGCTCCTATCTCTCCACAGTGACTCACCCGTTGATGATACCCTGCTTGTCAGTCCTGCCTACTTAAGCCGTCCAGTCCAGATGATCTCTGCTTTCACTTTGGTCACATCTGTAGAGATGGTCTCCTGTGTTTCTGTTAAAGACTTGCTTGGCTGACATTTCTTCTGGCTCCAGATCCTGCTTGCTGTTCTTCTATGCTCATCTCTGGCTCCCTGACGTTTTGGCTTGTCTGACTATCCGTTCCGGTTCCTGAACTCTGCTATGTTTTGACTAAGTTTACTCTGTTTACTTTTTTATTATTATTAAACAAGCGTGATTTAACTGTACTGCTGTTTCAGTCTAAATTATGGTTTCTGACACATGGTGTTTAGCCACACTGAATCCCAGTGGCAAGAATCCCAGAAGAAAGCGTGGGAACTCCAGGAGTGACGTCACATGCTGGGGCATGGCAGGTGGGCGTGGCAACATGTTTCAGGGCTGCCTAGCTCTTTTCTCAAGCCTTTCTATTTTCAGAGCTTTATTGGTATACTTTGTGGACTTTTCCATATAGGTCCCCTGGTTTGAAGCTTATGATAGGGTTATTGTTTATCTCCATGTATTATTTATATATATATATATATATATATATATATATATATATATATATATATATGCATAAGATGATGTGTGAATACCTATCTTTTTTTTCCTGACAGAAACGTGGAGGCTGCCACTTCTGACGTCTCAGTTGCCTGGTTGTTATGTTGATCCCTTGGCTTCAATACTTTAAAGTGAATTTATTATTTTTCTACACTCTTTGCAATTTATAGTGATGTGTTAAAAAAAAAAAAAAAAAGTTGCAGCTTTTTTTTAAATGAATGTGCTTCCTTAATGCAGTGTGCATTAATGCATAAAATACTGCATGTTAACACATCTGACGTACTGCAGTACAATGAACCTGAAAGGTGTAAAAGAGCCCTTTCTGTATGCCGAGGTTGAACCTCTATTCCTCTATGCACAAATAATTTCACCTTCTCTTTTGTGATGACCTTAAACTGAACAAGTTTGCACCATGTTTATTATGTGGGCAGTTTATGATTTTATACATGGTGCCTCTATGAATAATTTCAGATTTTATCTTATCTACAGTTCCTGTCTCAGCTCATGATCTTCATGATAAGCATTGTGAGCTCCATATTCTGTGGACACCTGGGGAAGGTGGAGCTAGACGCTGTGTCACTGGCCATCGCGGTACGTTCCAATAAAAGTAGAATGAATCTGCATCATATATTATAGAAAAAGGATGTAAAGGCAAACAATTGCAAACACATACATGTCCATGTAAGATATAAGGTTTAAAAAAAGACTCTTATTCTATTTGAGCGTATTGCTATACATTATATTTCTAATCCCCTACAGGTGGTGAATATTACTGGTGTAGCAGTGGGAGCAGGGCTTGCTGGAGCATGTGACACATTGATATCGCAGGTAAGATACATGGTGAAGTGCTAGCAGTCACCGGGGGTACTTATAGTCCTTGACTCTCTATACAATTGTAATAGCCTTCTGAAGACTAAATTACGTGGCAGCCAGCTGAATGAGAAAAGCAAAACTGATTTCCCCATCCAAACATTCTAGGTGGATGGGTAAATTCTAACCACTGTGTCTTTGTATTCTGACAGCAGGACTCCCCCACGATCAGAATACTCTGATCAGCTCTGCAGCTCAATGGCTGCATGCACTGATTGAATTCTGGTTTTCCTGCAGGACTGGAACTGTTTGACAAAAGCCAGTTCTGTTGAACAGAGAGGGCTACACAAAGATTCAAATTGGAACCAAAAAATTCTGATCCATGTATGCCCAGCTTTAGGCAACAGTTTTACATGTGAAAAAGACCTAAATAGCAGGGAGATCTGATTCCATACAAGGCCAAAGAAATCCCAGGGGTGGAGCACTTGCCACCTTTTCTCTTGTAGCACAGTTAATCCAGCATACATGTAAAATGAATTTTGCCAATGCACTCTGTATTAGATGGTGGTCAAATCCATAATTAAAATAAAAAATGTTTACTCTAGCATTCATAACCCTATAGGTGTTGTTTCATTGTATGTGTAAATTTTCTGCATTATGCAAATGTTCTGTTATGTTGTCTGAATTCAGCTAGTTTTGTTCCCAAGGTGTACCCTGTCTCTGCTCAGTGAGAGCTATCCTTACCGATTATTCACTTTTATTTCAGATCTATGGAGGGCGCAACCTAAAATTGGTTGGGATAATCATGCAAAGAGGTACTCTTATCCTGCTACTCTTCTGCTTCCCGTGCTGGGCCCTATTCTTGAATACGGAACCCATCTTGCTTCTCTTCCGGCAAGACCCAGAAGTGTCCAGGTGAGCTCTTTATGAAAGAGTAATGGTCCTGCACCTTTACGAACAGCTTGGAAATGGGGGAACCAATGTTTTTATTCCCTAAATAATCTTTCAAGGCAAAAATAAAACTTTTGGTTATGTAGTACATTTGTTTAAAAAGGTCTGTACATTAGAATGAAAGGAGAAACATTAATAAAAGTGGAACAGATCAGTGTCGTTTTAACCACTTGTCTACTGGGAACTTTTAGCTTCTTCCTGCCCAGGCCAATTTTTCACAAATAGAGCTTTCTTTTGTTGGTATTTAATCACCTCTGGGTTTTAATTTTTTTGCTAAAAAAAAGGTTTCATAGTGTGTTATAAAATTTTGCAAACAGATAATTTTTCTCCTTCACTGATGTGCGCTGATGAGGCTGCACTAATGGGCACTGATAGGCTATACTGATGGGCACTGATGAGGTGGCACTGGTGGGCGTTGAGGAGGCTGCACTGATGGGCACTGATAGGTACCACTGATAGGTGGCAATGATAGGCAAAACTGATGGGAACTGATAGGCGGCACTGATGTGCACTGGTAGGCAGCACTTATAACTGACCCTGATGAGTAGGTATTGATGGGCACTGATTGGCAGCACAGGTGGGCACTCATTGGCAGCACTGGTGGACACTGTTGAGTTTGCACTGATAACCAGGATCCTGTGGTTGTCTTTTATCCTGTCAGCGTGAGGAAAGGAATGCCGGTAATGGGCTTGTGTTTACATGAGCATGTGATGTGATTGGACACAGCTGATCACATGGTAAAGAGCCGCTGATTGAATTTGTCCCGAAACAATGGCAGAAAGCCTGTATGGAAATAAAAAGTCTTGTTCCCTGTAAGAACTTTGTGCAGGTGGGTTACGGCATAAAACCGATATCTATGCTGGCCTAGGGTAATGCAGGGTTTTACAGTATAAAAATAGTACTGTTTTTGATGAATGGACTGGAATGAGTCAAAGTTTTCTCCAGTATGTTTTTGCCTTTTTTTTTTTGGTTTTTGGTTGTTGAAATGGGTTGTGAAAATGGTTGAAATTGTTTGGTATGGTCTGCTTTCTTTTTTTTTTATTTATTTATTTTTTTTGCATAAACATTTTATTAGATTTCAAAAGAAATACAGCATAAAGGACACTGAAATATACTCCACATAAAATACACATTCATGCAAGGGGAGAATGACATGTCACATAATTCAAAAAGAAAAGAAAATTCATTTTAACAAAGGCAACTACGTGGTGAAGGGAGGGTCTCTCAGTAAGAAGACCTCCCCCATTAAGAGTATAACACGTTCTATAAGCAGTTATAACAATTGGCCCTTATCTCGAAAATCCATTCCTGAGATAATCTATAGGCTACTGTTTACAAAGAGTGGGAGTAATATTTATTGACTGGCATGTTTGTCACCTAGCTCAAGAGGGCATGAATATAGTAAGTATCTCAGGTCATTCCCAGCCTTGCCATTCAGATTCAGCGGACCTAAAAGAAATAAATAAATGGGGGGGGGGGGGCGCAGAAATAAGAAAGAAAGAAGGGAGAAAGGAAAAGAAAAGGGGGGGGAACAATACCGCAAAGGATGAGGAATGAAGAGGTAGTGGGACCTCCACCAGCTGGCCTCTCCATCCATCTCCACCAAATATATGTTAGAATATCATGAGGTGTGCATTATTCAGTTAAGATTCTCAATTCAGAGCCACGTGAAGGTGAACAGATGTCAATTTGCATTCTGTTGGAGCTCCTGATATGTATGCAACTCTCGGTAGGTTGCCCAGGGTAACAATATCTCAGAATATTTGGAAGCTTTATCAAGCATGGCATATATCAGCTACTCCTTCTCTGCTATGCGATTAATCTGTCTGACCCACTCCTTCATCGAGGGGAGAGGAGGGGAGTAGACCTCCAATGTACACATTGTCTCGCAGCATTGATCATATGCATAGCAACCGCTGATTTGTAGTAGCGTTTTTTAGCTATCTTGGAAAAATGTAGAAGGTACTGTGCCGGTGAAAACTCTAATGGAAGGGAAGAAACCTCAACTGTCACATCATGCACCTTACACCAGAAAGGCTGGATTAGTGGGCATTCCCACCAAATATAGAGGAAAGTGCCTAGCTCCATATCACATCTCCAACAGCAATCAGGGTCGGAAGGGGTAAATTTGTGAAGAATATCTGGCGTTCTATACCATCTTGTTTTTAGTTTATTTACATTTTCGTGAAAAGAGCCATTCAAGGATACCTTGTGAATATGAATGAATGAATGAATGAATGAATGAATGATTTGGATAGCGCTGCAAATGCAAACTGAATCCCCTCAAGGCCTTGGTCCGTCCTGTGTTGTCTGCTTCTTAGAAGAGGTGGGTCTTGAGTTTTTTTCTGAAGGCCCGATGGTTTTCTTGCATGCGGATTTTAGTGGGTAGAGCGTTCTATAGCCATGGTCCTTGGACTGCGAATCTTCGTTCTCCCTTTGATTTGTAGCGGGACTTGAGGATGAGGAGGCGGTTTTGGTTAGTTGATTGGAGGTTGCGATTGGGTGTGTAGGGTTTCATTTTCTCACATAGGTATTGAGGAGCGTTTCCTTGTGTGTATTTGTGGGTGAGGCAGAGGGTCTTGAATGTGATCCTATACTTTACCGTTAGCCGATGTAGGGTCCTCAGGGATGGGGAAATGGATTCCCAGGTTTTTTTTTTTCCCGTGACTAGTCTTGCTGCCGTGTTTTGAACCACTTGCAGGTGTGCAATCTGGTATTTAGGTAGTCCTATGTAGGGGGAATTTGCATAGTCGAGTCGCAAATTGATGATTGTTCCAACTACTATTGCTTTCTCCTTTTCTTGAATGAAGGGGATGAGTCTACGTAGCAGGCAGAGAATATAAAGGTGGATGCTCTTCCAGGCAGCCTCATCTATCTCGGTCCCCAATGTAGTTTCCCAAAATGCGTGGTCAGAGCGGAACAAATCAGGTGTATCTGTAAACATGGCAGCATAAAGGAATGAAAATGCATGACTTTTGGCGAGAAGACTAGGAACAGAGTGATTCAAATATGATAAATGTTGGCACCTTGGTGAAGCCTACCCTACGGTATGGACAATCCAGGTAATATTTCAGTTGAATATAGTGCTAGAAAGGAAAAGAGTTTGTTTTGGATATCTGCAAGCTCCGTATGCCTCAAAGTGTTTCGTCTGCATCTCTAAATGTGGCGATTCTCTTGCCAGAAAGGTCTTGGAGAGGCCTGGGAGAAAGTCGGGATTACTGGGCACTGAAGAGTTGGGCTAAATTTAGCTGACACTGTGTGCGTAGAGCACGCTCTGTCAAAGGCATAAAGGGTAGCCCCAATAAGGGGATGATGTAGTAAGTGTGTCAGACCATGATCTTTGGGGAGCCAGGGGGTCTCCCGTAAATCCAAATCTGAGATCAGGCTTTCCAAGGTCACCCATCCCTTACATCTGGCATGAACCTTCCAGTCTACTACTCGGGTAAGATGGACCACCCAGTAGTATCGTTGTAAATTCAGGAGCCCAATTCTGCCCTTATGATGTGGAGATTTTGAAATCCATATTTATATCTTCAAGGGGACTCTCTAATAAAAGCACTCTCTAATTAAATTACCATGCCCCATTGGATATATATGTATATGTTTTTACGGGACGTTCTATATTTTGTGATATCAGATTGAGCCCAACTTAGATTTTAAAAAAAATTATTTTTTTCCTGGTTCTCAAAAGCTGTTGAATGTTTTAGGCAGGTGATAATTAAGTTACTCTTCAGACTTTTTGTCACTCCCTGGTTGGGGGTCTTTTGACATGCTAATTTCAGAACTGGTTATATTATGATCAAAGAGGGCTAACTGTTTTAAGGCAGACACAGAGGGACCAGAGATAGCCTCTTGCTTGTGTGGGAAGCATGCTTAAATTTCAGCCAGTCAGGATTCAATGTCACTTCTGAACCAATGAGGTAGTCCAGGGTTTTGATTGGCAGGGATGGGTAGAGAGGGAACAGAAAAACCAAAGTCTAGGAATGCTAATGCTCTTTGGCTCACGGTCTAGATGAAACATGGTAACATAAGGGCTGTCTAGTAGTGATGGACGAACTTCCGACGGGACGTTTCGCGAACGCGAAACGCGAACGGACACAAACGTTCGCGAAAACGACCGTTCGCCGCGGGCTCCATTGACTTCAATGGGAGGCGAATTTCGCAAACCTTTAGGTCGAATTTGCGGCCACGGGGTAATTATTAGGGGGTAGCACGTAGTCCCACCACCTGGACAATAGCATAATACATGTATGAGGTGAATTTGGGATCGATAACTACAAGCATTTTTTTTTTATTTGGGAAATTGTTCTGACAATTCAGGACTATGGAGCTAATGAAGGCAATGGAGGAGAGGGAAGGTCAGGGACCAGGGTAGGCAAACAAGAGGGTGCAGGAGATACAGAGCACTGACAGCAGCACCGTAATACAGAGCACTGACATCAGCACCGTGACATACAGCGCTGACAGCAGCTCCGTGACATACAGCGCTGACAGCAGCTCCGTGACATACAGCGCTGACAGCAGCTCCGTGACATACAGCGCTGACAGCAGCTCCGTGACATACAGCGCTGACAGCAGCTCCGTGACATACAGCGCTGACAGCAGCACCGTGACATACAGCGCTGACAGCAGCTCCGTGACATACAGCGCTGACAGCAGCTCCGTGACATACAGCGCTGACAGCAGCTCCGTGACATACAGCACTGACAGCAGCTCCGTGACATACAGCGCTGACAGCAGCTCCGTGACATACAGCGCTGACAGCAGCACCGTGACATACAGCGCTGACAGCAGCTCCGTGACATACAGCGCTGACAGCAGCTCCGTGACATACAGCGCTGACAGCAGCTCCGTGACATACAGCGCTGACAGCAGCTCCGTGACATACAGCGCTGACAGCAGCTCCGTGACATACAGCGCTGACAGCAGCTCCGTGACATACAGCGCTGACAGCAGCTCCGTGACATACAGCGCTGACAGCAGCTCCGTGACATACAGCGCTGACAGCAGCTCCGTGACATACAGCGCTGACAGCAGCTCCGTGACATACAGCGCTGACAGCAGCACCGTAAGCAGCCCCAGGAGGAAGTCAGCACAGCACAGGGATGGTGTGATCCCCTCATAATAAGAACCCCCAGGAGGAAGTCAGCACAGCACAGGGATGGTGGGAGCCCCTCATAATAAGAACACCCAGGAGGAAGTCAGCACAGCACAGGGATGGTGGGAACCCCTCATAATAAGCAGCCCCAGTAGAAATATGACACCGCTCAACCTCTTCAAAGAGGAGGGTAGGGGCATATAGTACGGTGTGCTTTTTTGGGTCAGGGAAGTGAGCCAAATGAATTAAGAAGGTCTGTGTGCTTGATTCCAAAAATTGTTTATAGACATATACATGGTCTACTGATCACATGTGTTGAATTCCTCCGAGATCCATGCCTCATTCATTTTTAGAAATGTGAGGTAGTTAACACTGTGGTGAGCTAGGCGAGTACGCTTATCGGTCACAATCCCCCCTGCTGCGCTGAACGTCCTTTCGGACAGGACACTGGATGAGGGGCAAGCCAACAGTTCGATTGCAAATTGGGCAAGCTCTGGCCAGAGGTCAAGCCTGCCCACCCAGTAGTCTAGGGGTTCATCACTCCTCAGAGCGTCCACATCGGCCGTTAACCCAATGTAGTCGGACACCTGACGGTCTAGGCGTTCCCTGATGCTGGATCCGGATGACACCTGTCGATGGGTCGGCTGAAAGAATGACCTCATATCCGAAGTCACCAACACATCTTCAAACCGGCCTCTTCTTGCAGGCGCTGTTGGATTGGTACCCGCAAATCCTTCTCTGGGAGTGGGAATTGCTCCTCTGCCAGCGCACGCAAAAGCAGAATGCAGCATTTCTCGAAGCAAGGCCTGGAAGTGCTGCATTCTGACAGCCCTCTGCGACGGCGGTAACATTTCCGCCATTTTGTGTTTGTACCGGGGGTCTAAGTACGTTGCCACCCAGTACTGGTCCTTGACCCTCATGCTTTTTATACGGGGGTCCCTATTAAAACACTGGAGCATGAAGGCCCCCATTTGCACTAAAGTGGAAGCGGTGTGGTGGCCTGGCTCCTGCTCATCATCCAGGATAATGTCGTCCTCTTCATTCTCCTCTCCCCATCCTCGCACAACAGGGATCCCAGAAAGGTTTAAAGCATGCTCTTCTTGCTCCTGCTCATCCGCCCCGGCACCATCCTCCTCTGACTCCTCATCAGACTCCTGTTGTTGACTTGTCTCAGATAGAGTAGCCCCCCCTGGGAATTCATCCAGCATTGCGACTTCCTCATCTTCCCGCTCCTGCTCCTCCACAGCCTGATCAATGACACGACGCAATGCACGCTCCAGAAAGAAGGCATAAGGTACCATGTCACTGATGGCGCCATGGCTGCGACTGACCAGTTTGGTGATCTCCTCAAATGGCCGCAGAAGTCTGCATGTGTCGCGCATGAGCAGCCACTGGCGCGGTGAAAAAAAACCCAGCTCCCCAGAACCGTTTCTTTCGCAGAGTTCATACAGGTAGACGTTAACTGCACGTTTCTGCTGGAGCAGCCTATCAAGCATATAGAAGGTTGAGTTCCATCGCGTCGGGCAATCGCAAATAAGACGTCTGACCGGCAGATGGTGTCGCCGCTGAATGTCAGCAAGGCGAGCCATGGCCGTGTAAGATCTTCTGAAATGGGCCGAGATTTTCCTTGCCTGCCGCAAGATGTCCTGGACCCCAGGGTATTTGACAAGGAATCGCTGCACGACCAAGTTTAAGACGTGTGCCATGCACGGCACGTGCGTGATTTTGCCCTGTTTCAATGCGCTAAGCAGATTGGCACCGTTGTCACACACCACTTTACCAACTGTCAAATTGAGCGGTGTTAGCCACTCATCTGCCTGTGAACGCAAAGCTGAAAGGAGTGCCGGGCCAGTGTGGCTCTTTGCTTCCAGGCACAACAGACGCAGCACGGCATGGCAACGTCTCACCTGGCATGTGGAATAGGTTCTGGGGAGCTTGGGCGGTGCAGTGGAAGAGACGCTAGCAGCGGAAAAGGAGGAGGCAGCTGAGGAGGAGAGGGAGGAGGATGGAGTAGGAGGAGGAGAAGAAGAGTCAGGCCTGCATGCAATCCGTGGCGGTAAAACCAAATCTACACGGGTGCCACGGGTTACATGCTTGACGGCCGTCAGAAGGTTCACCCAGTGGGCAGTAAAACTGATATACCTTCCCTGCCCGTGTTTGCTAGACCACGTGTCTGTGGTCAGATGTATCTTGGCACCGACACTGTGTGCCAGAGATACATTCACTTGCCGCTGAACATGGCCATATAGCTCTGGGATGCCCTTCTCTGAGAAATACTTCCTTCCTGGGACCTTCCATTGTGGTGTTCCAATGGCCACAAATTTGCGAAAGGCCTCCGAGTCCACCAGTTTATATGGCAGTAGTTGGCGGGCTATGAGTTCTGACAAGCCAGCCGCCAACCGTTGGGCAAGAGGGTTATCCGGCGTCATCATTTTTTTACGCTCAAACATTAGGCCCACGGAAGCCTGCCTTTTTGCAGAAAAATGTGAGCTTGGCGTGATGGAAGGTGGAGTGGAGGACAATTGTGAGGAGAGAGGAGAAGGAGAAGTAGAAGACGAGGCTGGACGGTGAGAGCCTGCAGTGTGGCTTTGTGTGTTCCGTTGCTCCCACTGGGCTCGGTGATGGCTGCTCATGTGCCTTCTTAAGGCGGTCGTCCCTAGGTGAGTATTGGGCTTACCGCGACTAACGCGTTGACTGCAAAGATTGCAGATGGCAACGCTATTGTCAGCAGCGGACACGTTAAAAAAAGCCCACACTGCGGAGCCATGTGCCGGTGTCCTGGGAGCGCCAGATGTGACCGTACATGGTCGATGACTCGCTCCTGATACATTTGCAGTCTGCTTTGTCCCTGCTGTGCAATGTAAGTCATTGCTGCTTCTCCTCCCTATCTGCTGGTCCATATCTCCCTCTGAACTCCCCTCCTCTTCCTCTCTTGTGGGCACCCACGTGACATCACTAGACACGTCATCATCAACGTCACCTTCCCCACCGCTATAAGTAGAGTAGGCAGCAACACCGGGGACCAACCTCCTCCTTGGGCTGATCTGGGTACTGGCGTCAGACTGCTGAGTAGCGCTTGTTGCTACCTCCTCTTCCTGATCCAATACCAAGAGTGGCTGCGCATCAGAAATGTCCTCTTGATATGGATCGGAAAATAATTCCAGTGACTCAAGCGGAAGGTATGTGGTGGTGGTGGTGGTGGTCGTGTTGTTGGTGGTAGTGTCTTTGGGGGTGCACATAGCAGAGAGTGAAGAAGAGGGTGCAGATCGAGAGGATGAGGAGGGTGCAGAAGAGTAAGGCTGAGCGAGCCACTCAACCAAGTCTGGTGCATCCTTTAAAGTAATTGAACGCACCTTCTGCAACTTCCCACTTTGGCTCAAGCCTGTTGCTCCTGCCCTACCCCTACCACCCCTGCGGAAGGGCCTGCCTCTTCCTCTGCATGTCATTTTTTAAATGACCCTGTGACAAAACTCTTAGTCCCTATACCGCTGAAGGACTGCTGCAGTATAGGTGAGCGGTCAGCAGTGGTGCACGTCAACCCTATCTATTGTGGACCTATAGCGGTCCTTACAGAACAGCAGACTGTACCGCACTCAAGCCTATGTACCGTAGCACCCTATACCAAGTTACCAGTCCTTATAAGAACTTTTGTGGACCAAGCAGGTTGTGTATTAGTGTTTAGCAGACTGTACGTCAGTCCCTATACCGCTGAAGGACTGCTGCAGTATAGGGCAGCGGTCAGCAGTGGTGCACGTCAACCCTATCTATTGTGGACCGATAGCGGTCCTTACAGAACAGCAGACTGTACCGCACTCAAGCCTATGTACCGTAGCACCCTATACCAAGTTACCAGTCCTTATAAGAACTTTTGTGGACCAAGCAGGTTGTGTATTAGTGTTTAGCAGACTGTACGTCAGTCCCTATACCGCTGAAGGACTGCTGCAGTATAGGGCAGCGGTCAGCAGTGGTGCACGTCAACCCTATCTATTGTGGACCGATAGCGGTCCTTACAGAACAGCAGACTGTACCGCACTCAAGCCTATGTACCGTAGCACCCTATACCAAGTTACCAGTCCTTATAAGAACTTTTGTGGAACAAGCAGGTTGTGTGTTAGTGATTAGCAGACTGTACGTCAGTCCCTATACCGCTGAAGGACTGCTGCAGTATAGGTGAGCGGTCAGCAGTGGTGCACGTCAACCCTATCTATTGTGGACCGATAGCGGTCCTTACAGAACAGCAGACTGTACCGCACTCAAGCCTATGTACCGTAGCACCCTATACCAAGTTACCAGTCCTTATAAGAACTTTTGTGGACCAAGCAGGTTGTGTATTAGTGTTTAGCAGACTGTACGTCAGTCCCTATACCGCTGAAGGACTGCTGCAGTATAGGGCAGCGGTCAGCAGTGGTGCACGTCAACCCTATCTATTGTGGACCGATAGCGGTCCTTACAGAACAGCAGACTGTACCGCACTCAAGCCTATGTACCGTAGCACCCTATACCAAGTTACCAGTCCTTATAAGAACTTTTGTGGACCAAGCAGGTTGTGTATTAGTGTTTAGCAGACTGTACGTCAGTCCCTATACCGCTGAAGGACTGCTGCAGTATAGGGCAGCGGTCAGCAGTGGTGCACGTCAACCCTATCTATTGTGGACCGATAGCGGTCCTTACAGAACAGCAGACTGTACCGCACTCAAGCCTATGTACCGTAGCACCCTATACCAAGTTACCAGTCCTTATAAGAACTTTTGTGGACCAAGCAGGTTGTGTATTAGTGTTTAGCAGACTGTACGTCAGTCCCTATACCGCTGAAGGACTGCTGCAGTATAGGGCAGCGGTCAGCAGTGGTGCACGTCAACCCTATCTATTGTGGACCGATAGCGGTCCTTACAGAACAGCAGACTGTACCGCACTCAAGCCTATGTACCGTAGCACCCTATACCAAGTTACCAGTCCTTATAAGAACTTTTGTGGAACAAGCAGGTTGTGTGTTAGTGATTAGCAGACTGTACGTCAGTCCCTATACCAATGAAGGACTGCTGCAGTATAGGGCAGCGGTCAGCAGTAGTGCACGGCAACCCTATGTATTGTGGACCGATAGCGGTCCTTACAGAACAGCAGACTGTACTGCACTCAGGCCTATGTACCGTAGCACCCTATACCAAGTTACCAGTCCTTATAAAAACTTTTGTGGACCAAGCAGGTTGTGTGTTAGTGTTTAGCAGACTGTGCGTCAGTCCCTATACCGCTGAAGGACTGCTGCAGTATAGGGCAGCGGTCAGCAGTAGTGCACGGCAACCCTATGTATTGTGGACCGATAGCGGTCCTTACAGAACAGCAGACTGTAACGCACTCAGGCCTATGTACCGTAGCACCCTATACCAAGTTACCAGTCCTTATAAGAACTTTTGTGGACCAAGCAGGTTGTGTGTTAGTGATTAGCAGACTGTACGTCAGTCCCTATACCAATGAAGGACTGCTGCAGTATAGGGCAGCGGTCAGCAGTAGTGCACGGCAACCCTATGTATTGTGGACCGATAGCGGTCCTTACAGAACAGCAGACTGTAACGCACTCAGGCCTATGTACCGTAGCACCCTATACCAAGTTACCAGTCCTTATAAAAACTTTTGTGGACCAAGCAGGTTGTGTGTTAGTGTTTAGCAGACTGTGCGTCAGTCCCTATACCGCTGAAGGACTGCTGCAGTATAGGGCAGCGGTCAGCAGTAGTGCACGGCAACCCTATGTATTGTGGACCGATAGCGGTCCTTACAGAACAGCAGACTGTAACGCACTCAGGCCTATGTACCGTAGCACCCTATACCAAGTTACCAGTCCTTATAAGAACTTTTGTGGACCAAGCAGGTTGTGTGTTAGTGATTAGCAGACTGTACGTCAGTCCCTATACCAATGAAGGACTGCTGCAGTATAGGGCAGCGGTCAGCAGTAGTGCACGGCAACCCTATGTATTGTGGACCGATAGCGGTCCTTACAGAACAGCAGACTGTACCGCACCCAAGCCTATGTACCGTAGCACCCTAGACAGACCAAGTTACCAGTCCTGATAAAGAGCTTTGTGGAACAAGTGAGTTGTGAATGATTAGCAGACTGCAGCAGAAGGGCAGCAGTCAAGTATAATATTCTTTCTATATTTGGAAGAAAGAATATTATACGTGTACAAGCCTATTACCGTACCACTGATACCAGTCCTGAAAAGAACCTTTGTGGAACTAATAGTAACAGCAAGTCTTTAAAATTATCCTCACTGCCTGACACACTGCTTCCTGCCTGTCCCTATACAAATTGGCAAAAAAGAGTAGGCTGGAACGATTAGCTGGAACAGCTCTTTTGTGGACCTGATAGTAACAGCTAATGATGATGATGATGATGATGATGAAGAAAGACTAATCTGGCTGAGCTGTCCCTAAAATAGCAGCATACAGCGCTCTGTCCCTTTATCTAAACTGACAAAAGAAACTCAGGCTGCTGACCTAACACCTATACCAGTCCTGAAAAGAACTTTTGTGTACCAAATAGCTAGCGTTTTCTCTGTCCCTACTCCACACAGGATCCTTTCCCTACAGTGACAGAAGAAAGAATGTAAAATGGCCACCGGATCGGGTGTATTTATAGGTTAGGGGGAATGTCCAAGTGTCCATGAGCTGTCATGTCTCAATTGGTTGTCCTGTAACACATGATAAACGTGTCACGAAAGGTTAAAGTTCTTGTATACATTAAACACGTAAGTCCGCCGGGGCGAACGACGGAAAAAGGCGTTCGAACCCGCGGACGGCGAAAGTCGGAAATTCGCCGCGAAACGACCGCCGGGCGAACCGTTCGGCCATCACTACTGTCTAGGTAATGTATCTGTATTGTCTATATGTCTCTTCTCATCTCTAACGTTTTCGACCCCAGGGTTTGTCTTAATACCATGAGTATGTCAATTGTAACCATATCTTCTTTTGCATTAACTAGCTTTGTAGACTGGCAACACTGTAAATGTATTTTCTGTATAAATAAATTAGATCTTCGTATTTTAGCACCATTATCATTCCTTATTGATTTCATGGATTACAGAATCAACCGCATGGTTTGATTCATAAATAGATAAAAGGTTTTAATTCCTTATGTTAAGTATATAAGTGAGGTAGATAAAAATAACCTTGTCACTTAGACTTCGGGAGTATGAGTTTTAACCAACTTATCCGTGCACACTTATTGGACCATATAAAAGTTCTACATATTTGTATACTGCAAAAAACGAAGGCTCCCATCTTTGGAGATCCCGACGGATGACCTGCAATTCCGCGAAGAAGTTTCTATTATAAAGTTCAGTTAAGTCTGTCGGTAGTTGTATTGCTAGATAGGTGATTGCATCTTCTTTCCAATGAAAGGGGAAGTTAGTCTGGCATTGTTCTAGGGAGTGAAACATTCAAAGCGAAAGATTTGGAGTAGTTGATATTTAGGTTTGAAAGAAATTTAAATTGGTGGAGAACTTTCATAAGGTTAGGGAGGACGTCAGTGGGGAAGAAAGAAAAAGCAGAAATGTTATGCCCTTAATATCAGGGTTGGCTCGAATGCAGCAGAGAAGGGGCTCCAGTGTAAGAATGTATAGCAAGAGAGAGAGGGGACACCCCTATCTGATCTCATTATGGATAGAGAAGGAATTTGACAGGGGGCCATTGACTTTCACTCTGGCTCTGAGAGTGGCATACAAGAATAGCATGAAGGCTCTCATAAGTGATCCAGTCCCCAAAGCACTTAAAACTGCCATATAGTCCCAGGCCATGTTGTCAAACACCTTCTCCTCATCCATCTCCAGAAAAAAGCCCTGCTGTTTGTTAGAGGTAAGTCAGTGATGTAAATTCAGGGCTTTGATAGTATTGTTCCTGGCCTATCTGCCAGGGGAAACCCCACTTGATCTAAGCCAACCCAGGCCGAGACATGAAAGGACAAACGGGTCGCTAGGATCTTGGAGAACAACTTGATGTCCACATTAAGAAGGGAAATTGGGCGATAAATGGCCATATTGGTGGGCTCTTTACTGTCTTTGGGAATAACCGAAATAAATACCTCAAGGAGGCTTTCTGAGGTACAGGGTAGAGTGGACAATAAATGGAATGCCTTTAGAAAACTCAAGGCTAAAAAGTCAGAGAATGCTTTGTAGTATTGTGCCGGAAAGCCATCAGGGCCTGGGCATTTTCCCGGTTTTGTAGCTTTCAGTGCCACCTTCCACTCCTCCTCCATCAGAGGAGCCTCTAGAGCCTTTGCATCTGCTACAGATAAGGTAGGAGGGCCATGTTGTCACAGAAATTCACATATCAGCTCTGCATGATTACCCGCTATGGTAGGAACTGACTCGCTAGACTGTAGATTGTAAAGCTTACTATAGAAGCTATGAAATTGGTTAGCAATATCTTTGTTCGCAGAATGGGTCATCCCTGATGCATCCATAACATGGTGGATCGTGGAGGCAAGAGTACATTGCTTTGTGGCCCTGACCAAAAGCCTACCTGGTTTATTCCCCTGCTCGTAGAACAGTTTCTGGGATGAGACATTACGTCAACGTGCCCTTTTGAAAAGTTCTTCTAGTAAGAGTGAACACATTTCCTCCAGATGCTGTCCTATCGTGATCGCCTGTAAACGTTTGTGCTGGGCTTCCAATCTACGAATCTTATCGGAGAGTTCTACTAGTAACTTTCGACTTTACTTGTTTTTTTTATTTCTAGCAGCTATGGAAAGCAGGCGGCCCCGTTTGACACAGTTATGTGCCTCCCTCTTTGTCATGTAAGAAATGTCAGGGGTGCTGTTGTGACGAAAAAAGTCACCAATCTTTTGCTTAATCAATTCCAGGTCACAAGGATCTAAAAGAAGGGATGCATCCATTTTCCAAATCCTAGTGGAGGTGATCCTGTCCACAGAAACCATAATGTCATTGTTACTGGGTGATGGTCCAAAAGCACCATGTTCTCTATAGTAGCACTGTGACGGTATGAAAGGTCTGCTTGCAAAATAAATAGATAGCCCAGTCTCGAATAACGATTAAGTGGGGATGAGAAAAAGGTGTAATCTCAATCTCTCGGATGAAGGGTTCGCCAAGTATTATGTAGTGTAAGAAAGGCTATTTGAAGTTTGATATGAAGAAGTGCAAAAAAGGAGAGAGATGAGGCCCCATTAGAGGTGTCTACAAGAGGATTTAGGGGGACATTAAAGTCACCCCAAGGATTAAGAGGCCATCCCGAAAGAGTGTAAGTTTTATAAAGACATTTCTTAAAAAGGGTACTTTTTTAGGTTTAGGACAGTACACATTTGTGTCAAATGTCCTATTTTTCCAAACCTTTTAGAAAGAGAAACCTACCTTCTGGATCCAATAATTGGTCAGTGACGCGCAAAGCTAGGGATTTGGAAAGTCGAATTGAATCCCCTTCGTCTTGGAGTCCAGGCAGGTAGCATGAGACACCGTGGGGAATGTTCTGTTAGATAGGCGTGGAATAAAACCTGATTTAAAGTGTGTCTCTTGCAAGAAAACCACTTGTGCTCTATGAGGATGTGCTTCTGAAAGAAGGCTGATATGCTTTTCAGGAATATTTAGGTCTTTGGTATTGAGTGAGTAGACTTTGAGAGAGAGAGAGGAGCCGAGCAATTTGAATTAAGAGGCATGATCAAAAATATATGTCGCAGTCCAGGTAAGGCTACTGCGGCCAGTTACCAAAGGCATTGAACGGAGCGGCAGCTGAGGGGAAAGAGAGAGACACACAGAAGAGAGAAGGGAAGAAAACAGAAGGAGGAAAAGAAAATTTGGGGAAGGTGCGCCCTTTAATAGTGGACTCTTAAATCATATACTGTAGGTGGATACAGGCCTGCTAATCCACCTAAGTGGGAGTGAAGGGAAGGAGTGGTTGAGCCGGAGAAATTCAGAGGGGAGCCTGCCTCTCCGATTTGGGATGCGGGTCTAGCACTGACTTGGTCAGAAAGTGTCGACATTCTAGGGATTCCATAAATAAGACCAGCAATCGTAAGGGGGAGAGTATGTCTAAATAAAGGTGGAAGGGCTCAAACTGAGCATGGATTCAATCTGCTCCCTTCCAGCCCCTAGCATAAGGGGAGAAGAGCTGCTCAGTAAGCATACACTGGACTAGCATTTAAATCAGTTCTGTATCAGCATCCAACCAGTCTCGCCATTCTTCAGCAGGATGAAGTCCTCCGCCATAGGGCATGCACCGATATGTGCAAGTCCACAGGTCAGAAGCCTTCTGTGCCTCCAAGTGACACATATATTTTGCAAATGCAGCAAAATAATCAGATTACAGCTTATATCCATAAAACCAGCTATATCTGTGGTATTCCTAGTCATTAGACTAACAAAACTATAACACGGACTAGGGTCACCCCTGTCAGGTGCTCCAATTAGGAAACACCAGGCAAGGGGGGAGTCTCTTAATTTTATATCAAGATATAATATAACAGAAAAGTTATATGTGATTATGTCAGCCTTACTATTCTATACTGGTTTAAGCTCCCTGCAAATTTCTTCCATTTGGAATTTGGGTTAGGCACAGTATGTTTGGATGTTGGTCTCGAATTGTAACCCTGATATACAATGTCAATTGTGGGTGTGTGTGTGTGTGTGTGTGTGTTTGTTGGAATATTCCAACTGTATCTTGTTTACTGTACAATAAGTGCATATGGAAATAAAAGCTGTTTAAGAAAAGAGTGGAACAGATGGATTTGGGTCCCAATGAGGGACTGACTGTCCCCTCAAAGGAAGGAAAGATAGGAATGGTAGTGTTGTGTAAATGTCCCTTGTTATCCTGGGGCCCTAATTCATATGTTTACATTTGTTGTAAACATTTTAAAGTCCTATTTTTCTTAGGAGGAGAAGCCTGTGATTGAAATTGCAGAGAAATATTTTACACCAACATCAAACATCAGTAAATGGGTTTTATTACAAGTGTACCCGGTGTTTTTTTTTATTTATTTTTTTTTTTTATTTATTTTTTTTTTTTTAGAAATAGATCACCCATTAGTCAATAACATATAAGGACCGTAAAGTATCTCGTAATTGTCTGCTAAACAACATTCAGTCTTGATTAGTGTATTTCCTACAAATGACTGTTTCATCAAGCAGTGTGTTTGCAAAAAAACACTTGAAGACAATAGGACAATTGGATATTATAAGATATTTGTCTATGTACTGTAAACTAAACTGGCATATACAGTAAGTCAAACAAAACCATAGAAAATTCCCAGCTAAACTAACCAACCATCCTGAAACCAACCAAATTATCCTGTCTAAGCCCCTGTACACACGGTCGGAGATTTCCACAACCAAATCCGTCAGATTTCGCCTGTCGGATTTTGTCCGTCGGATCTTGTCCGAAACTGTTGCATACACACGGTCGGACAAAGTTGGCGAAAAATCCGATCTTTCAGAACGTGATGACGTAATTTAGTTACGATGGGACTACATTCAGGCTAGTAGCCAATAGCTTTGATGTAGGAATTTGATCTGAGCATGCGTGGCACTTGGTCCGATCAAAATTCTCTACACATGATCGGAGTATGTCCGATCGGCCCAGCTGGTCGGGAAATATTTCCAACATGCTGGAAAATTGGGTCAGACGGATATTCAGACTGAATCAGTCCGATGCATACCACACACAGTCAGATTATCCGACAACACGGTCCGATAGGACACATTCGGACGGATTCTCCGACCGTGTGTACAAGGGCTTACAGTTACAGTTTAGGTTAAAAACAGGGGTTTAGTTTGCACCATGCTGGCTTGATGACACTTCTACAGCAACCAATGAGTCAAATGATACGATTTAATGTGTAGGCCTTGACTAACACTCTGTCATAGAATTGTTACTATGTCCTATATCCTTTTCACCTTTGTGCTGAGCAGATCCCACTCTCCTTATTGGGAAGTAGTTTAGGATTTTTGTTTTTGGTTGTTTTGTTCATGTTTTAAATGTAGACATGAACTCAGACCACTTGGTCTTCCCCCTGCATGGGCAGCAGTTGTATGTGTACTACACTAAGAAAATCAATAAAGATTTAATAAAATAAAAATGTGTTTAGTTTGCACACATTTGCAAATACATGCGTAAGCTGCAGAGCCACTTCACGGCACCCCAGTATTCTCTGCAGTCCTAACTCTATACATTTTGAGAGCCTCCATAGTAGAAGCACATGCATAATAATGGATAGATAGAGGGCAAGTAAGCCTGGAGGAAGCCCACCCCTCCTTTAAGGCACAATGGCACACTGGACACCCAGCACATAGCACAATGGCAGCAAAGGTGTCCAGTGCATCGCCTCGCCAATATTCCAACAGTGCTGACAAATGGCCACTGCCCTACTTTTACTGGCCTTTGCAATAAGGAGCACATTAGGATTGCAGATAATACTGGGGTGCCGTGGAGTGGCTCTGCAGCTTATGCATGTATTTGCAAATGTGTGCAAACTTAACCCCTGTTTTTTAATGCAAACTGTTAGACAGGATAATTCAGTTGCTTGCAGACTGGTTGGTGCATCGCTCTTCCATGTTCTCCTTACTGCAAAGGCCCATTATAGGTGGGGGCAGTGACCATTTGTTTTAACTGTTGGCATACTGGTGATGGGACGCACTGGACAGCTTTGCTGCCATTGTGCTACATGCTGGGTGTCCATAGAACATATGAAGTCTACTGTGACCATGATGTCGACAATAATATAAAAAAGCGTGGAAAAATTAGAGAAAATGGAGAAAATTCTCAGTCTGTGTGGATGCAGGATTAACATAAGCATCGAGTCCCCCTCAGCCTAATGCTAATTAAAAAAAAACCTGGAAGCCTGTATGAAGATTGTGGTAATGTGGTAAAGAATCAGAGGGTGCATCTTTTAATGCCAGCCATAGCTGGTTTCATAGGTTCATGGCTATGGATGGATAGATACTAAATATGAATTCCTAGTAAAATGTCAAAATTATATTTCTATTATATATCCCAAAGGACCTTAGCTACAACTACATGGTAGTTTCTTCATGACACACCTTCATTTAGGCACTAGCTAGCCAACCATTGAACAAAAGCTGATCAGTGTTTAACCAATACCTAGGCTATGCCATTTTCCTTTTTTTTTCTCAAACAATATTACAGTGAATATTCCCTTAATCTGGAAAGTCTATTAATTCCTAAATTAAATGTTAAAAGCTAACGAAATTTTGAGCTACTTTTGAACAAAATTTTTCAAGTCATCAAATGTACTGAGAATTTAAAATCAGCTATGTATGACCAGCTTTAAAATAAACTATTTTTTTTCTCCTATAGATTGACACAGATCTATGTATTAATATTCATTCCAGCCCTTCCGGTAAGTCTAACCATATCTGTTTCCAATTGTCCAAGGATTATTATATTGTGCAAGTCTGCCAGAAATCAATTTTGCATCTAAATTTAAAAAAATTCTCACAAAAAATACTTAATTTGGGATTTCATTTTAATAATTTTTTCCCTACCTTTGTTCATGTTTTCTTTCCCTGCACTGTACACATTCTGTACTTTGACCTCTGCACCTCCCTCATTCCACCACTCCCCTCTGTACCCCCCATTATATTACTTACATTTGTACCCCCATTTATTTACTCTGTACCTAACATTCCACCTTTTCCACCTCCCTATTCCACCACTCGCCTTTGTACCCCCCATCCCACCTGAGATGTGTACAAACCTGGTGGCCAACTACAAGAAATGTCTGACCTCTGTGATTGCCAACAAGTGTTTTGCCACCAAGTACTAAGTCATGTTTTGTAAAGAGTTCAAATACTTATTTCACGCATTAAAATGCAAAACATTTTATAACTTTTTTGAAAAGGGTTTTTCTGGATTTTTTTGTTGTTCTGTCTCTCACTATTAAAATAAACCTACCATTAACATTATAGATGGATCATTTCTTTGTCAGTGGGCAAACATACAAAATCAGCAGGGGATCAAATACTTTTTCCCTCACTGTAGGCATATGACACACCTCCTTCCACTCCCCCTTAAAGGAGAATTATACAAAAAAAAAAATCTAATTAACCCACAACCTACAATTGCTTTAGTTTACTATTCCTGGCATTTGACATTTACAGATACAGCAATTTAGAAATTGGATGAAAGGTGTAGCATACTTCCCATGTGCATTAATGTTGTTTATTTTTTATTTTTTTTAGGCTTCATTTCTTTATCAACTACAAGCCAAATATTTGCAAAACCAGGTACCAAATCCAACAGAGACTGTGAATCCACAAAAATGCAGAATAGTTGTACTTGTGTTTTAATCAATATTACATCCAAAGCCTATTGTCGAGTTGTACTACAGTAACATCTACAGGTTATTAAATAAGCACAAGCCAGAATTCTGAGTCAGCTATGCTAAAGACATTTCAGCTTTTATAGGTAAATCTTTTAATAGTGCATTACATTTCTCTAGGGGATGGAAAAGTACTTTTACTTACCTGGTGCTCCATCATGCTCTGATGGTGAGCTGTCCCTCGGCAGCATCCTGATCAGTTCAGAGCTATGACATCAGGACCTTAGACCGCTAGAGCATGGAGAGAAAAGGCTGTAGGGGCCATCTAGTTATGTAGACCAGCCTGCAGGAACCGAGGGTTTGGAAAGTAAATCTACTTTTCCATGCCCCCTAAAAATAAAAAAGGGGTTAACCTAAATGGACTTTGCTCGGACGTCTGTTTGAGCTTCAGGTCCTCCATGGCAAATCTAGGGGCCTTTTGGTTTTCCTACCTTCAGCTACAGAGCTACTGCCACTCAATCCTGCTCAAGACCGCTATATATCGATTCCTCACTTTATTTGAGCAACTCTGTACTTCCACTTCACCTCCTGAATGACTCATCTCCAAGATATATTCCTTACTATCTTCGAACCTATCCTCTGGCCTCCCTCCTTACACCGATAAATGGGCTGCTTTGGGCATCCGCACTTAGATGATAATTGGCGGCAAATTTTTCTCAACACTCACAAACTATCCATGTCGTGGTCCTCCCAAGAACATAACTTTAAATTGCTTTTGAGATAGGACCCCACCCCTACTAGACTACACTCCATTTACCCGTTCCACTTGGATGCTTGTTCCTGGAAATCTCATCCTTATCTGGTGGGCTTGTCTTCCCATTCACAAGCTTTGGAACTCGGTCTTTACCCTCTACAATTTAGTTGTCCAAGAGTCGATCGCTAACACCCCTGAACTCGCCCTTCTTAATTTAACTGATCAGATGTGATCAATTTTCAGTGATTGACACCATAGTTGTAGACTCTATAACTGTCACAAAGACCAAATAATATACACTAATCTGAGTTATTTTTACCAAAGATATGTAGCAGTATAAATTTTGGCCAAAATTTATGAAGAAAAATGACTAATTAGCAAACTTTTATGACAGAAACAAAGAAAAAAACACTTTTTCTAAAAATGCACGGTCTTTTTTTATTTATAGCACAAACAATAAAAAACCCACTAGTGATTAAATACCACAAAAAGAAATCTCTATTTGTGTGAAAAAAGGACGCAAGTTTCACATGGGTACAGTGTTGCATGACAGAGTAATTGTTATTCAAACTGTAAGAGAGCTGAAAGCTGAAAATTGGTCTGGGCAGGAAGAAAAAGTCAGATCAGATTATGTTTTCGGAAAATCCGATCGTGTGTGGGCTCTATCGGACTTTTTCGACGCACATAGTTTGAGAGCAGGACCTAAAATTTTCCGACAAAAATATCCGACCGCATAAAGTGCCATGCATGCTCAGAATAAACTAGGAGACGAAAGCTATTGGCCACTGGCCCGTTTATAGTCCCGACTTACGCGTTGTACGTCACCTCGTTCAGAACGATCGGATTTTCCGATAGCTTTGTGCAACCGTGTGTATGCAACACAAGTTTTGCACAAAATCCGTCAGAAAAAATCCGACGGATTTTGTGGTCGGAATGTTCGACCGTGTCTACAGGGCATTAGAGTACCTGTCACTGCACAACAAGAGCTCCTGATATATATATATATATATATATATATATATATATATATACACACACAGTGCCTTGCGAAAGTATTCGGACCCCTTGAACTTTTCAACCTTTTGCCCCATTTCAGGCTTCAAACATAAAGATATACAATTTTTATTTTTTGGGAAGAATCACCAACAAGTGGGACACAATTGTGAAGTGGAACGAAATCTATTGGATTTTTGAAACTTTTTTAACTAATAAAAAAATGAAAAGTGGGGCGTGCAAAATTATTCGGCCCCCTTGCGTTAATACTTTGTAGAGCCACCCTTTGCAGCGATTACAGCTGCAAGTCACTTGAGGTATGTCTCTATCAGTTTTGCACATCGAGAGACTGAAATTCTTGCCCATTCTTCCTTGCAAAACAGCTCGAGCTCAGTGAGGTTGGATGGAGAGCGTTTGTGAACAGCAGTTTTCAGCTCTTTCCACAGATTCTCGATTGGATTCAGGTCTGGACTTTGACTTGGCCATTCTAACACCTGGATACGTTTATTTGTGAACCATTCCTTTGTAGATTTTGCTGTATGTTTGGGATCATTGTCTTGTTGGAAGATAAATCTCCGTCCCAGTTTCAGGTCTTTTGCAGACTCCAACAGGTTTTTATCCAGAATGGTCCTGTATTTGGCTGCATCTATCTTCCTTCCCCTCAATTTTAACCATCTTCCCTGTCCCTGCTGAAGAAAAGCAGGCCCAAACCATGATGCTGCCACCACCATGTTTGACAGTGGGGATGGTGTGTTGAGGGTGATGAGCTGTGTTGCTTTTACGCCAAACATATCGTTTTGCATTGTGGGCAAAAAGTTCGATTTTGGTTTCATCTGACCAGAGTACCTTCTTCCACATGTTTGGTGTGTCTCCCAGGTGGCTTGTGGCAAATTTTAGACAAGACTTTTTATGGATATCTTTGAGAAATGGCTTTCTTCTTGCCACTCTTCCATAAAGGCCAGATTTGTGCAGTGTACGACTGATTGTTGTCCTATGGACAGACACTCCCACCTCAGCTGTAGTTCTCTGCAGTTCATCCAGAGTGATCATGGGCCTCTTGGCTGCATCTCTGATCAGTCTTCTCCTTGTCTGAGCTGAAAGTTTAGAGGGACGGCCAGGTCTTGGTAGATTTGAAGTGGTCTGATACTCCTTCCATTTCAAAATGATCGCTTGCACAATGCTCCTTGGGATGTTTAAAGCTTGGGAAATCTTTTTGTATCCAAATCCAGCTTTAAACTTCTCCACAACAGTATTACAGACCTGCCTGGTGTGTTCCTTGGTCTTTATGATGCTCTCTGCGCTTTCAACAGAACCCTGAGACTATCACAGAGCAGGTGCATTTATACAGAGACTTGATTACACACAGGTGGATTCTATTCATCACCATCAGTCATTTAGGACAACATTGGATCATTCAGAGATCCTTGCTGAACTTCTGGAGTGAGTTTGCTGCACTGAAAGTAAAGGGGCCGAATAATTTTGCACGCACCACTTTTCAGTTTTCTATTTGCTAAAAAAGTTTAAAATATCCAATAGATTTCGTTCCACTTCACAATTGTAATTATGTACACATAATATTATATACACAGGATCTTTTGTATTCATATGCTAACAGATTTTGTTACTTACAGGGAATAATATTTCCTCAAGTGCTAACTGGATTGATAGCAAATATCTTCAATGCACTTATCAATTACCTTTTCTTGTACGTGCTTGGCTTGGGAGTCATGTAAGTTCCTCTGTTAAAACTGTTACATTTACATTATTATTTTTATTATTGGTTTATTGTTTTTTTTTTTTTTAAATCATGCCGTGCATATAGTGCTTTAATTTCCTATGGTGTTGTAGAAAGTGAAGGGGTCCATAAATGACTCCACAAAATGAGCAATCAGGCAGATAGAAGCATTGTTTTACAAGTTTAAGCCCTTGTACACACGGTCGGACATTCCGACGGAAAATGTCCGATCGGACTGTGTTGTCGGATAATCCGACCGTGTGTGGGCTCCATCGGACTATTTCCGTCAGAATATCCGACGGACAAAGTTTTAGAGCTGGGCTATAAAACTTTCCGACAACCTGATCCGATCGGACTTTGTGCGATTGTGTGTAGAGAATTACGATCGGACAAAGGGCCACGCATGCTCAGATCAAATTCCTAGACCAAAGCTATTGGCTACTAGCCTGAACGTAGTCCCGTCATAACTAAATAACGTCATCACGTTACGAACGTTCGGATTTTCAGACAACTTTGTCCGACCGTGTGTACGCAACACCAGTTTCGGACAAAATCCACACGGATTTTGTTGTCGGAATGTCTGACCGTGTGTACAAGGGCTAAGAGCTAAGGAATCCAAAGGAAATTATGAAGGCTTACGTTGCTGATCTCTTTATGAAAATGCTAGTTGCCTGGCTGACATGCTGACCCAATGATCACTGACTCAGATGGAGTTTGCAGCTCAGAAATTCTGAGTTAATTTGCTTGTTTCAATGCAGTGATTCAAAGCCAATGGCAGCCAGGTAAATAGTATTTTCAGAATCCCCTATTATTCTACCAGCCCAGGTTTTCTTTATGATCACAGCAGTCTTGATGACCAGGTCTAGGTGACTGTACACTAACTGTTTGCAAGAACATCTCACTACATGTGTGTGGCACTGTACTACTGGTCGGTCTAACAGGGAAAATGGAGGTCTTGCTGAATACAGTGCTTGGAGGAAGGATGGGCAGCCACTAATATGAATATGTATTGTAATGAATTATATTACATTGTATTTAATTATAAGTATTGCATTATTGTGCAATTCATTATATTCTACAGTATGTCATGTTTTGTGTTCAAACTATGTGTAAAGTATCCTATAAAATATCCTATTAGATACTTGTGATGACCTATTTTGGATTAGGTTGGATTATTATAGCAGGATATATGTTTATAATATATTATTTTATAAATGTTTTCTTTGTGGCAGTAGTCTGGTGTTTGTGGAGAACAAATATGTTTTATGTGGACAATATCCCGCATGTTAAGGCATCCCCCAAAACTTAACCCTCTCCTACCTAGTGGTTAACCCAAAAAGTCTATAATACTTCTGTACTAGTACTACCAAGATTTAAAGTTGAAAGTGTAAAGTTCCTGCTGCCAAAATAACTAGATCCACATATTATTTAGTATTATATTACATATATAAAAATACATTTGCCTGCCAATAATTTGGGAGCCTACAGTGCCTTGAAAAAGTATTCACACCCCTTGAAATTTTCCACATTTTGTCATGTTACAACTAAACATGTAAATATATTTTATTGGAATTTTATGTGATAGACCAACACAAAGTGGCACAGAGTTGTGAAGTGGAAGGAAAATTATAAAAATGTGTGGTGTGCATTTGTATTCCACCCCCCTGGGTTAATACCTTGTAGAACCACCTTTCTCTGCAATTACAGCTGCAAGTCTTTTTGGGGATGTCTCTACCAGCTTTGCACATCTAGACAGTGACATTTTTGGCCATTCTTCTTTGCAAAATAGCTCAAGCTCTGTTATATTGGGTGTAGACCGTCTGTGAACAGCAATTTTCAAGTCTTGCCACATATTCTCAATTGGATTTAGGTCTGGACTTTGACTGGGCCATTCTAACACATGAATATGCTTTGATCTAAACCATTCCATTGTAGCTCTGGCTGTATGTTTAGGCTCTTTGTCCTACGGGAAGGTGAACCCCCAGTCTCAAGTCTTTTGCAGACTCTAAGCCCTTGTACACACGGTCGGACATTCCGACAACAAAATCTTTTGGATTTTGTCTGACGGATTTTGTCCGAAACCTATGTTGCATACACATGGTCGGACAAAGTTGTCGGAAAATCCGATCGTTCGTAACGTGATGACGTAAATTAATTACGACGGGACTACGTTCAGGCTAGTAGCCAATAGCTTTGGTCTAGGAATTTGATCTGAGCATGCGTGGCACTTTGTCCCATCGGAATTCTCTACAAACGATCGGAGAAAGTCCGATCGGATCATGTTGTCGGAAAATTTTATAGCCCAGCTCTAAAACTTTGTCGGTCGGATATTCCGACGGAAACAGTCCGATGGAGCCCACACACGGTCGGTTTCTCCGACAACACGGTCCGTTCGGACATTTTCCGTCGGAATGTCCGACCGTGTGTACAAGGGCTGACAGGTTTTCTTCTAAGATTGCCCTGTATTTGGCTCCAACCATCTTCCCATCAACTCTGACCAGCTTCGCTGTCACTGCTGAAGAAATGCATACCCAGAACATGATGTTGCCACCAGCATGTTTCACAGTGGGGATGGGGTATTCAGGGTGATGTGCAATCTTAGTTTTTTACCACATATAATGTCTTACTTTTAGGCAAAAAAGTTCAATTTTGGTCTCCTCTGATCAGTGCGAGTGCACCTTCTTCCTCATGTTTGCTGTGTCCCCCACATTGCTTCTCACAAACTGCAAACAGGACTTCTTATGGCTTTCTTTCAACAATGGCTTTCTTCGTGCCAGTCTTCCATAAAGGTCAGATTTGTGGAGAGCACGACTAATAGTTGTCCTGTGGACAGATTCTCCCACCTGATCTGTGGATCTCTGCAGCTCCTCCAGAGTTACCATGGGCCTCTTGGCTGATTCTCTGATTAATGCTCTCCTTTCCCAGCCTGTCAGTTTAGATGGACGGCCATGTCTTGATAGGTTTGCAGTTGTGCCATACTCTTTCCCATTTTCGGATGATGGATTGAACAGTACTCTGAGAGATGTTCAAAGCTTGGGATATTTTTTATAACCTAACCCTGCTATGAACTTTTTTACAACTTCATCCCTGACCTGTCTGGTGTGTTCCTTGGCCTTCACGATGCTGTTTCTTCACTAAGGTCTTCTAACAAACCTCTGGGGACTTCTCAGAACAGCTATATTTATACTGATATTAAACTACACACAGGTGGACTCTATTTACGAATTAGATGACTTCTGAAGCCAATTAGTTCCAAAAGATTTTAGTTAGGGGTATCAGAGTAAAGGGGGCTGAATAAAAATGCACGTCACACTTTTCATATATTTATTTGTAAAAAAACTTGCTAAACCATTTATTTTGATTTTCCTTCCACTTCACAATTATGTGCCACTATCACATAAAATCCCAATAACATACATACACGGTTTTGGTTGAAACATGACAAAATGTGGAAAATTTGAAGGTACATGAATACTTTTTCAAGGCACTGTAAGTGGTATTTCACTTAAACATGGGTTATTTTATCAGGTAAACCATTGAATCAAGACACGATTGGTGATGATCATGGCCCATGCGTGTTAAAACTTTTAGTATTAGGTGTAAAATGTCCTACCTACTTCATAGATCCTACTATATATACAGTATACAGTTACAAAAAGAACTTTAGGAAAGCAACGATGTAAACTATATTGGTTCTAGTCATTTGTGATAGCAGACCTGTATCATACATCTAAGAAGCAGTGAACATTTCCTTGTTTCTATCCCCAGGGGCTCGGCATGGGCCAATACCATCTCTCAGTATGTCCAGGCCATTCTCCTCTTTTTCTACATAGTGTGGAGGAAACTTTACGTGGACACCTGGGGAGGTACCGACCACAAGACCTTATCACATGTTACCTGTAACATCTAACCATCATTTGGATATTTCTAATGCAGTTTTAGTGGAGATCCAGGTTGTGTACAGAACACCCCCCCCTCCCCGGAAATCTTACTTCCGGTTTGTCTGATTGACGCACTGCCTTTCCTAAAGGTCTGCACAGAGCCTGAAATAAAATTTCACCAATCCCCAGCTCTGCCTAAAGCTTTGCTGCACTGAGGCTTTTAATATACAGCAAGTGAGGTACTGGACAAGGGTACTGCATATCTTGGGACTTTCTTTTTTTTGCAACACTGGAGCTAGTTGTAATTATAGCAAGTAGATCATCTGTTTAGAGAAGTTGCTGCGGTAGCTTGGCTCAGCATCCAGAGATCACAAGCAAGTTATAATTTGCAATCCTATTTTTTTTTTAAATGCCAGCAGTGTACCTGGGGGGGGGGGGGGGGGGTGAAGCCACTCTGTGTGACAACTAGGAAGCTTCTCTCCATATGTCTGCATAACTCTGAAAGCTGTGGGGCTTGGGTGTATTTAAAGTGGAAAACTCCTTTAAAGTAAAACTAAAGGCAAAACTTTTTTTATTTTTTATTTTTTTTTCATTTTGGATAAAGTAAGTTACTAAAATAAATATCCGGGCATTTTCTATAATATCACCTCCTTGCACCTTCAATTAAGGTTTTTTCCATCAAACAGATTAAAACCAGCCATAGATGGAACTGCTGAACCGGATAAGATTCGATCCATCTATGGGCAGGCTTGTTCTACCCATGTCAACCAGCCTGTCGGTTCCTTTACGTGCGTTTACTGCTATAGCCGCTAGCAGTATTGTGTCCTGCCGGCTGGGAAGGCTCCCTGTCAAAAGAACACAATAGTGCTGTGGGAGCAATTCCCACATAAACACTAACTGTGTTGATGGAGGAATCAAGCCATTTTCTTTCCTTCCACCATAATCTTTGGGATGCCTAAATCAAACTTCAACCCTTTTTATTTATTTTTTTGTAGCACAGGTGTCTTTGGTTAATTTTCCCTTTGCATGTTCTTAAAGTGTATGTGCAATTTTCTTATCATAACCCAAAAACATACTAGTGCTATTTGGCTTCTTAACTGTCTTTTGTCAGAATTTCCTTCTCTGCTATGGTTGGTTACAAGTGCCTGCTGAGAAAGGAAGAGTGCTGATGTAGTTAAAAATCTGCTAGGGAAACCGCAAATTTGCCTTCCCTTTTGACATATATTATCACTTTATTTTTAGTTATATAAATTATAGCTATATAAATGTGAAAACTGGAAATTACTTCAAAATCCTAAAATGGATATGAAATGGGAGGTGTTCATTTTTACAGCATTTTGGGACCCTTAGCCCTTGTACACACGGTCGGATATTCCGATGGACAATGTCCGATAGGGCCGCGTTGTCGGATAATCCGACAGTGTGTGGGCTCCATCGGACTGTTTCCGTCAGAGTATCCGACGGACCAAGTTTTCCAGCTGGGCTATAAAATTTTCCGACAACATGATCTGATCGGACTTTGTCCGATCATGTGTAGAGAATTCCGATCGGACAAAGTGTCACGCATGCTCAGATCAAATTCCTAGACCAAAGCTATTGGGTACTAGCCTGAACGTAGTCCCATCGTAACGAAATTACGTCATCACGTTCTGAATGATCGGATTTTCCGACAACTTTGTCCGACCGTGTGTATGCAACAGTTTCGGACAAAATCCGTCAGACAAAATCCAACGGATTTGGTTGTCAGAATGTCCAACCGTGTCTACAAGGGCTTATTGGTTTGCATTATTTTCCGGGGTAAAAGTATTAGGTCAGTAGAATGGGAGAGTTTGTTATTACTAGTTGTTCAAGACAACAAAAGGAGGATTACCTTCCAGGATTAAGGGACCTTGGAGGCATTGTAATTAAACTAAAAACACAATTAAGTAAAACAATGTTTATTTGATCCCATTAAAACAGACTGCGGGATAATGCATGGTCACCACATATAAATTACAAATAATAATAAAAAAACATATAAATTACAAATAATAAATACAAAAATGAATACAAATGTGTAGATGAACCAAATGTTGCTGTATCCTGCCTATTAGTGTCGGTATGTCAAATGCTGTGGTAAGCCTAAGCAGTTATACCATATCATCTGTTTTATCTAAATTGTGACAATATCTGTACTGTTGAAATGTTTTGCAACTTGTTGCGATGTCCCCCGATGAAGCAGTTGTGAACTAACCAGCGGGATACAGCAATATTTATTTAATCTACACATTTGTTTTTATTTAAATTTTTGTATTATCACGTTTGTACCTTTTTATATGTAGTGGTCACATGTTATCCCACCCTTTGTTTTAACGGGACTGAATAAATATTGTTTTACTTAATTGTGTTGTTAGTTTAAGTAGAATGCCTCTAAAGTCCCTGAATCCTGGAAGGTAATCCTCTCTATGTTGTCTTGGTAGTACTTGGGATGTGGCATGGCTCCCTGAGATATGGTAAAAAAAAAAAAAAAAAATATTTGGATTACTAGTTGTTTAATAATGTATGTTATATTAATCTTCCCCAGGATGGTCTGTGGCCTGCTTTGATGATTGGGGCTCTTTCACCCAACTTGCCATTCCTAGTATGCTTATGCTGTGTATTGAGTGGTGGACCTTTGAAATTGGGATCATACTGGCAGGTCAGTTGCAGTAACAATGATCTAATCATGCCTTGAATGTCATGTAATCACAGTGACTTGTATGGAGGAATAATAGTAAAAACACAAACTGATCTCAAATACCCATTGTAAAGTGTGGGGTTGTATAACTCAAGTGTTACACCCGCTAGTGAGTACAGTCTGCGCCAGAAAAGATCATTTAAGGGGTTGTTGGCCTACTTTTATTAAAGAAAGTTCAAACAAGGTTCCAGAAAACATAATCCATAGCTTTCCCACACAGTGGGTCTTCACCATTAACCCAAACATTAAATATCCAGCCTCCTGGCTCATTTTAGTAAAGAAATACGGTTGTTTTACAGCCTCCTGGCTTACACATACCATGCTGCTTGAGCCTTCCAGTTCAGGCCCTCGTCTGTCTCCTACAGACCATTTCCTTGTCAACCCTATCCACATAGATAGTAGCCCCTTGCTACTCTAACCCTCAGGCTTGGGTCAGGCTTTCCCAGTGCACACATACACTCTCTGGTTTCTCCCTTGCACACCTAGACTCCTCAGTAGGGTGGAGCCCAGAACCATGGTCAGGTCACTACTAATAGCCCAGCTCACACTTGGCCAATCAGTGTGCTGGCGGTTCACAAAAGTCCTAAAACTGATTTTTCTAAACCATGAAGCAACTGAAAAGCCAGTTTCCTACTAATTAAACAAATCCCCTGGAGTCCCTCAACCTGCTTGTTTGAGAATCCTGGGTTAACATCACTTCGGTGGAGCATCGTTCCGATACATCATGTAAAGTAGCCATACATTAGGCAGTTTGGTGGCTTTCATTCACATTTAGCTTCAAATTAGTTTTTTAGTTTTCAGCAGACAGGCAATCCAAACAAGGTGTGAAAATAAATTAAAAACTCAATCCCACTTGAAAAGGCATTTTCATTTAAATCACATCATGGTTTCTGTTTTATTTCTTGACACCCATCAACATTTGTGATTGTAAGCTGATTGAAAGCAACAATAATGTCCTGTGCGGCCAGCAAAGTCTTATGCCCTGTACACACGATAGGATTTTCCAATGGAAAATGTGTGATAGGACCTTGTTGTCTGAAATTCCGACCATGTGTAGGCTCCATCACACATTTTCCATAGGAATTTCCGTCACACAAAATTTGAGATCTAGTTCTCAAATTTTCCAACAACAAAATACATTGTTGGAAATTCCGATCGTGTGTACACAATTCCGTACACGCATGCTTAGAATCAAGCAGAAGAGCAGCACTGGCTATTGAACTTAATTTTTCTTGGCTCTATGTACGTGTTGTATGTCACTGCGTTCCTGACGTTCGGAATTTCCAACAAACTTTGTGTGACCGTGTGTATGCAAGGCAAATTTGAGCCAACATCCGTCAGAAAAAATCCATAGATTTTGTTGTCGGAAAATCCTATCGTATGTACAGGGCATAACTCTTCAGGATCCCAACTGTATGTTGTAATCTGATTTGTGACTACACACTTTGTAGGAGAGCTCATTAGAGAGGCTGAGAGAACCAGGACAAAAGTAAAAGCAAGCAGTCAGTTATAGTCGTTTCTAGTAGTTTCTAGGCAGTTGCGTTTAGAGGCTTTTTTTTTTTTAAACCCAAACAAATGCATTCAGAAGCTGTGTTTAGAAGCATTTTCAAATACCAAACACAGCTAAACGGTATCTGCGTTTAGGCGCGTTTTTGTCTAGTAGCGTTTTTAAAGGGAAGCATTTAATACTTTTAAGCCTGGAAAAACACACCAAAAACTCAGTTATCACTGTATAAAAGCTTGATATACCATGTGATATTCCCCCTCATCAGCCAATTATGCTGTAAATTCACATTCTCTGAGTAATTATGCAGCTGAACATACATATTAGAAATGTATCCTGTGGACATGTGTTGAGCCATCAATGGATGTGTCCAGTAGCAATGAACTCTGGTCCTCTCACGCAATTTTCTACGTCTTTGGAGCCTCAGCAAAAGCAACATCAGGAGCATTTCTTCACACATGCTCATCATGGGATCCATATTAACAAACCAACCAAAAAATAACAGATGGCTACAAGCACACTGCTTTCTCAGCTGCTACTTACATTGTTCTCTCACAGAATGGCTGAAATAGTTAATAAATGTTTTTAGTGCTGTCTAATCATTTGGGAGGGTCTCCTGAGGTTATCTTTAGTAAACGCTCCTGAACGCAAATGCAGCTAAACGTGGCTTGTAAATGCTGCTAAACATACGTTTGATGTGATGTTCCAGCGTTCAGGAGAGGTTGAGAAATGTCCCATGTACATGAAGCCTTAAATGCTCAGGCACTTTCTCCCACAAGGTGACAACTCTGTCCCTGTCTCCAACTTGTTCTCTTGAGTTGTCAATCTGTCATATAGACGTACAATGGGTACTAAAATTTTGCCATTGCAACACACATTACATACATTGTCTACTGTTGTCACCATCAGGAAACCCACCCTGGGAAATGCTGTACAGCCATAACTGTAATGTATACAGGTAGATCGGAAATGGCCTGAAAGAGCCCACAGGAGAACAGCTGCACTGAGATGTAACAAAAGGTGGAAACAAGTATTTTATTTATAATAAAGCTTTGGGCTGGAGTTCATGTTTAGGTGGTAGTCTAGTATTTTAAAATGAGAGTAAACCCTCCTATCTTTTTAGCCAAGGAAGCAGCCATCTTGGCCTCTGTTTGAAACTGTTAAATTTATGGATTTACTTCAGCTTTAAGTGCACTGCTCTATTTTCCACTGTGATGCTACCACAACTATTCCTTCAGAATCACAGGTTCAGAAAAAAATGTCCCTTGATTTTATGTTTTTATGTTTTTGTTTTTTTCAACTTGTGACCTGCAGTGCATTTCAGGTCCTACAGTCCTATCTTAGCTGGATGGTCAGGTATTGTCTATATCTGATCTATAGTGTAATGTTCACATTGCAGTGACACTGATATTCTGTGCCCCCCTATAGGGATACTCGGTGTGGAGGACCTCGGGGCTCAGTCTATTGTCTACCAAATGGCGAATATCGTCTTCATGGTAACAATCTAGTAAGGGATGTCGCAGATCTGTCAATACCTTATTATGCAGATTTCTGTTTTCTTGTGGTTGGGTAATTTATTTTTATATAGAACCCCAGCAATTTTCTTTAGTAAAGTTTTTAGCAGATATGTGCTAATTTATTTTTTTAATTGTCTATAAGTAAAAGATTATAAGCTCTTCCACCTTTTGTATGCTCCCATATACTCTATCAGAATGTAAGATTTTTCATCTTCTGTTTCTTCCCTTTCACCCTGTTAGAGTATTTCCATGTCCTGTATCCATACCCTACTACTGTAGATTGTAAGTGCCCCCACCTTCTGTATCCTCCCTTATACCCTAACAAATTGTAAGCTCTTCAACCTTTTGTATGTTCCTTTATACCCCATTAGGGTAATTAAATATTTCACCTTCTGTACCCTACCCTAATTAATTGTAGACACGTGCACTGACAAAAAATTTGTTTGCTTCCTTTTCATTTTTTTCTTAGCTTTTTTCAGAAATTTGGAAATTCAAAAAATCGTAAATTTCAGAATTTAGAATTTTCGGATTTTCAAATTTTCGGAGATTCAAAAATTCGAAAATCTGAAACAAAATCAGTAAAATTCAAAATAACTAACTATTAAGTTATAGCTATTGGAATTTCCTTTCAAATTTGGCTGTTTGTGAATGTAACGAATACAAATTTCTCTAAAGTTACGAATTATCCGAAATAACAAATGCCGTATCTAAACAAATGGAATGGAACAAATTAATAATAAATAATAATAATAAAAAGGTTTTATTATTGTTATTTATTATTATTAGATCATTACGTTCCATTCGTTTAGGTACGGGATTCGTTATTTCAGAAAAATTCGTATTTATGTTCACTAACAGCCAAATTTGAAAGGAAATTCCAATACCTATAATTTAATATGTATTAGTTATTATTTCAGATTTTTGGGTTTTCGAATTTTCAGATTTTCATGCTTTTGAATTGTCAGATTTTCGTTCTTATTCTTGGATTTCCAAATTTTCTAATTTACGAAATTTTCCAGTTTACGAAATTTTGCGTTTGTTCCTTAACTTTTTACTTTTTTTATTTGCACTAACATACAATTTTTCAGGACAAGCTTTTCTGCTTAAAAATTTGTAAATCGGTACTGCTTGGACCTTGAAGAAGGGGACATACCCCGAAAGCTTGTCCTGGAAAATTGTATGTTAGTGCAAATAAAAAAAAGTATCACGGACAGTACTCAATTTTCTCTGTCACAATTGCACTAATACGGCTACAATCACATCAAGTATGATGGAAGATACTGCATATAGCCACTTAAAGAAGCAGTTAACCAACCTGATCACAAAGGAAACACAGATCAACAGCGACATCTTCTTTCTCTCAAGATGCAAAAAGAGGAATCTCATACCACAGGGTCTCCGGATTAAAAATCCTTGTGCAAATACACTGCACTCTCCTTATGCTGAAGGACTCTGCAGACGTACCAGTGAAAGGTTAAGGAACAACCTCATTCATAAACTGTATGGTAAAAGGGAAACAATCCGGAAACACAAGCAATTGATGTTTGAAACCTCAGCACCATTGGACCATACAAGCATCAACCAAATTAAGAATGAAATCAAAACCTTACAAAGACAACTGCAAAAACTTGCCATGAACAGGAAGCAAAAAAAACTCCAAAAGCTACACCAAGAGCATACGTTTTGGATACAACCTAAACAACACAAAACAAACACAACTTCTATAACTCCTGCTATCAGCAACTGGAAACCCGATCCAGAATCTCATGGTATCCCTTGTGTAAATGCTGACTTGACAGAAAATGTGGATATAACAGAGGAGCTCGGAATCATAAATTTGTCAAATCATAAACTTTCTACACCAGAAACAACCGTCCTCTCCAAAGGCCCCACATTCTGCCCAACCACCAAATTGGATAATTTACAGGTATGGTCAGATATGGAGGAATTCTTTAGGAGACTTAAGCCGCGTACACGCGAACAAACAATCCAGTGGAAAAGTCCGGCGGACAACCCACCCGTGTGTGGGCTCCGGCGAACTTTTTTTTTTTTACCCAAAAGTCCGGCGGACTAAGAAAGTAGTTTTGCACATCAATCTGTCCACCGGACTCGCATTTCGGCGGACAATCCAGCCCTGTGTGTGCTAGTCCGGCGGACAATACGGCCGTGTGTGTGCTAGTCCGCCGTACTTTTGAAATGACCCCGACAAGGGCCTCTTCCTGACCAATGGCCAGGGTTGTCAGGAAGAGGCCCTTGTCCTCATCAACATGGGGACAAGGTGCTTTGGGGTGGGGAGGCCCCCCTTCCCCAAGGCACCCCCCCATGTTGAGGGCACGCGGCCTGGTACGGCTCAGGAGGGGGGGGGGGCGCTCGCTCGTCCCCACCCCCTTTCCTGGCCGGCCGGGTAGCGTGCTCGGATAAGGGTCTGATATGGACCTAGGGGGAACCCTCATGCTGTTTTTTCAGCATAGGGATTCCCCTTTAACTCCATACCAGGTGATGGGGGGGTGGACGGGAGGTGAGCGGGCTTTCCTCCGTGTGTGGGCGAGTCCGTTCATTTCAAAAGTACGGCGGATAGTCTGGCGGTACGGCGGATAGTCCGGCAGACTTAGTCCGCCGCAAAAGTACCATGTGTGGGCAAGTAGCTCATTCGGAAAGTCCTGTGGACAGTCCGGCGGATAGTCTGATACGTGTGTACGCGGCATAAGGCTCAAATAATATTTTCACAGTAATGAAAGGAATCCTAGGACAATAGGAGGTGACAAAAAGAAAAAGAACAGCAACTTCACACCTCCACAGGGACGCAACCCCAAACTGGTTTCCTATATTGACAGCTTCAGGCTGCGAGTCCCATCCCTGATATACACCCAGCAAAAGAAAATATTATACAACCTTTCACCACTGGAGTGAAGAGCTGTACATGAACTGCGCAATAATCAGGCCATATACAAAGTAAGAGAAACAAAAAATTTTTGTGTTGCGCTGCTGGGTTATATGTATCCAGGATGGGGGGAGGCTAATGGGAAGGGGATGGGGGGGGGGGAAAGGGGAGGAAAAAAGGGGAGGAAAAAAAAAAAAAAAAAAAGGGGGGGGGAGGTGGGATGGGGAGATAAGGGGTATATACTGTGACTTTGGTATACAGCAGTATTGGGTTTCCAATCTGATACTTTTGCAGACTGATCCACAAAATTCTGCAGTTCTTAATAAGTATGCTAGATAATAGTCAATAGTTAACTGTGCAGGTTTTGATAGAAAATAGTAAGTTATAGCCAATAGTCAATAGTAGATTGCGTAGTTATAAAAATAGTAAGTTATAGCCATAGGGAAAAGAGGATTTCTTAGCACAAGCAGGTAGGCAGCATGTTCAAGGGTAGAAGACACCTTTAGGAGATATACAAACAGAAGACGAAAAACAGCGCCAAACTAAGTGCAGTATTTCAGATCACAGGTATTTATTCATAAAGTAATAGACTCACTCTCTGTTGGAAAAGTTCAGGCAGATCACGTTTACGTGGAAGAGAAGTTTGTGGGGGACATCACAGGGCTCCCGGGGAGAAGCGGTCCTCTTAAGCTGTGGGTTCCCGTCCGGTGGCGCCGGTGGTTCCCAGCGTCTCCGGCTCGGTGTCGCAGCGTCACGGAGGTCAGCTGGTGGATTGTTCAGGGTCGCGCTGTGATGACGTTGTTGCAGGCGTTCGGAGCATGCGTGCTCCTTCATCAGGCCTGATGCAGATGCCTGTGATAAAGACCTGTGATCTGAAATACTGCACTTAGGTTGGCGCTGTTTTTTCAGTCTTCTGTCAATAATCAGGCCATAACCATCAAACCAGCAGATAAAGGGGGAGCAGTCGTTGTGATGGATACAGACAAATATATACAAGAGGGCCAGAGGCAGCTGGCAAATACTACTACAAAAAACTGGATTATGATCCGACCCAGGATTTTACTAAGCAATTAAAAGGTCTCATTGCAACAATACCAAACCTACATTCAGAACTCATCAATGCGATTCCAGATAATCCAGAAATTGGAGACTTCTACATGCTGCCCAAGATTCACAAGCCAGGAAATCCAGGCAGACCCATTATAACAGGTATTAATACACTTACCGAACATATCTCAGGCCTTGTAGAAAATATGTTAAAACCTTTAGTCATGAACACTGAGAGTTTCCTGCAAGACGCCACTGATTTTCTGAAGAAGCTTAACAATATACAACCATTACCACCAAATACACTTCTAGTCACTATAGATGTAGAATCTCTGTACAGTAACATCCCTCACAAGGATGGATGTCACAGATTCTTATCATCCTCATTAAACCACAAATACACTGCTGAGGATGTGACACAGCTCATCTAATTCATTCTTACACACAACTACTTCACTTTCAATAATGACATCTATCTCCAGTGTATGGGTACTGCTATGGGAAGCAAAATACGCAAAGGACACCCCAATATGCAAACGTATTTATGGCTGACCTGGAGGACAAATTCCTGAACAGCATACAACAAAAGCCATACAGATATTATCGCTATATTGATGATATCTTCATGATATAGACTGAAGGTGAAGAAAGTCTAAACCAATTCTTCTCATTGATCAACACTTTTCACCCATCTATCAAACTAAAAATGGATTATGCAACTACGTATTGTCAACTTCCTAGACACTACAGTATACATCAGGGATCACAAGCTTCACATGTCGATATACAGAAAACTGACTGACCGATGCAGCCATCTTCACAGTTCCAGTTTTCACCCCCAACATACTAAACGGCCATCATACACAATCAGGCCATCAGATGCCACTGAATTTGTTCAGACCCAGAAGACAGAGATAGACATTTAAGAACACTGGCAGACTCCTTCCATAAGAAAGGTTACAAAGACAAAACCATCAACAACAGCATAAGCACAGCCTTGAAAACCCAAAGATAAAATCTCCTCCAATACACAGAGAAAAAAAAACAAATAACCTAATACCTCTAGTCACCACATACAACCCAGCACTAGAAGGGATCAAAAAGATAATCAAAGATTTACAACCCATTATAACAGAGGATGAAACTCTGAAAGGAATATTCCAATAACCCCCATTATTGGCTTTCAGACAACCACCCAACCTCAGACACAAACTAATCAGCAGGAAACTTCACTCTGATTATGAAGTCACAAATAATGGAAGCAAACCCTGCAATAAAAAAAGCTACAAACTATGCAATTAGATCAAGCGATGTAAAAGTGTCACACACAAATGGGACCTTCAATATCATGGGATCTTACAACTGTACCTCCAGTAATGTGTACCTCATCCAATGCAAGAGGTGCAGCAAAGGATCTTATGTTGGTGAAACAGGACAGAAGTTGCAAGCGAGGATGAATTTGCACAGACATACCATCAAGGAACATAAAGAAGACAGTTTATGCACACCTGTGGGACATCACGTCTCACAACCGGACCACATTATAGAAGATCTCAATGTTTTAGTTCTTTCAGGAAGGGAAAACCTTTGAACTAAGAATGATAATTCTCTTTGACAAAAAATAATGGCCTGAATTTAGATATAGGTTTCCTTCCCCATTATACTAAAGTTTTATGACCCCCTCTGTGACCAGCAATCCCCCCCCCCCCCATGCACTTTATATCCTATTAGATTGTTCATTTTCCAGCCCACATCTCTCCTCCAGGCTAGAAAGCATGAGATCGTGAAAAAAAATTCACCAATCTCATGCTGTCAGCTGTGATCGTGGCTTTGTTTACATTCGGGAACCTGGGCGTGATGTCATAACATCGCGCCCAGGCCTCCGATGGCCATAGAGATGACTGGTGACCATCTGGTCACTGGAAATCTCTATGCTCGTCATCCGGCACTGGCCGATTCTTTCTCCGGGCCCCCGATGGCACGGAAGAGCCCGAAGAAGCACCGGATGGCGGTGGGAGGGGGGATGTCCCCTCCCGTCGCCTGTAAGAACAATTAAGTGGTGGAACAGCCACTATGATCATTCTTATCCGTCACAGAATCGCCGGCTGGAAAGAATGATATCTAAATGATGCCTGTAGCAGCAGCCATCATTCAGATATCCGCGCACAAATTCAAGGACATCATATGACTAAAGGCATGTGAAGCCAGTCAGAAGTAATCTTTCACTGATCTGTCCTATGGAAACTAAAATCAGGTTGCTGCACTTCACTTCATCCCTGCTGCTTCCACTGCCTTGTCAAGTCTGTGCATGAACTGCCATGCAGGAGGTTATGCTGGTATTTTTAGTTCCCCTAACCACTGTAGGATAGCTTATTAATTTGTTCTAGTAAAGATGTAACCATAGGTGCTTCCATCCTGCAGGTGCCGGTGGGCTACAGTATTGCAACCAGTGTTCGCATAGGTCACTCCCTGGGGGCTGGAGACATAGCACAAGCAAAGAAATCCATGGTTGTTGCTTTGTTAATGACAGGTAAGAAACATCGGCAATCGGTATACTTTTCTGGCTCAATTACCTCTATTTTGCAGTTCATTCTTAAAATGCATGCTACAGTATTGCACCTGTGATACCTTACTGAGCTCTCCCTGTTTATTGTAGCAGTGAGAACTCCCTGACTTTTACAGATTACATGACCAGATTCTGCCTGGCATTTGTTTTTTAATTATACTCCATTACATTTTTTGAAGATTAGATTTACGGTAAAAAGGATTTTACAGGCTTAACGGAAAGCACAGAGAAAATATAGTAAAGTGAACTATACGCATCACCCCACAATAGAGGTCCATAAAACCTGGCAGGACATAGAAAATAAGGCAGGTATGAAAAACCCTTTAAGGACATTACCTGTACTGTCCTGTGAGAAAGATGAGAGAAAAGAAGCAGAGACAAAGGAAGAGCAAAGAGTAAAGCTGGCCATACTAGTAGATTTTAAAACAAATGTTCATCCATACGCTCCTTCAAATTTTCTTATCACTGTGGTCAAAAACAAATGTCAATTTGACCCCATCAATGATTAGAAAATCAAACCATTGTTTAATCAAAAATTTGATTGCAATTCTACTAGTGTATAGTCGGGTATAGAGAAATCTGAGGAAAGGGAGCACAGCAGGTGTAAAGATGAGAAAAGGGTGGTGGGTCGAAGAGGTGAAAACACACCCAGGATGAGGAATGTATTATGGAGTAGGTTCCACCACCAACTTGATGGGGAGTGATGTGAGTGGAAGGCATACCCTGTTACAATACCATTATTATGGTATTTATATTTTATATATTCAATAATTCATATTGATGAGAAAAGTTCAGAGAACGTCCATTTAGTTCTTGTGTAAAAATTAAAAAACGTAATAATAAAATAGCAAAATATTACAAGAACAATATCAAAATGTAGAAAGCAAAAATAATAATAATGTATTATATTCTTAAGATGAAGATTGAATCAGGTTTGTGTGTGTCTGGCCTAACGGCAGATGCTGAAATACAACACTATCTCTATTCACAACATTGCAAGGGGATGGGCTAGAACAATGTTTGAAACTATTTTAAGTATAGGCTATAACTTCTAATCAAATACTACATATACTTGTGTGTGTGTATGTGTGTGTGTGTGTGTGTGTGTGTGTGTGTGTGTGTGTGTGTGTGTGTGTATGTATGTATGTATATATATATATATATATATATATATATAAAATAAACAAACTTATATTCTTAACTAAAGCATTAACTTTTACATCTTAAGAAATGTGTTGCATCTTAGGAAGTGTGAAACCCTTCATCTCATTTGCCATGAAAGGATGGTAAGAACCCAGCTCAATCTTAGTTACACATGTAGGGTCACCATAGAAATATGAAGCTTATAAAACCATCTGTTTACTTTTACAAATATAAGAGTTTATATAATTTCACTTTTTCCATAACTAAGAAGATATAAATATATATATTATATTCAACTCAATTATTCTATAAAGATCTAATCCATTCATTAATTTGTTAATATTTGTTGATAGATGAATATTACATATTAAATTAAAGAAAACTTTCTAACATATCCATCAAACGTGTAACATAGTTTCTGGGTAGGAATTACACCTTGAACAGGTGTCAGGGACTTGAGGGAAAATGGAATGCAGCCCAATGGATATTGATGCCACCTGGTAAGAATTTGAATGCTCTTTTTCTATCCAAACAGCTAGCCATGCAGAACTTATGTATCAGAATAAAACAGAGAAAATATTAACTGAGAGACTCCACCCCAATTCCATCTCCCATTCAGCTATATAATAGGGGAGCCAGGGGGCCGTGTAGGATAGCAGGGGGGTTTAGAGTGTAGAGCCTGGATGGAGAGTTCTTTCTGTTATTATGTCTTTATGTTGGGAGGACTTCTATCGTTCAGAGATTGGTAGAAATCTGAGTTGCAAATAAGTGAGCCCATGACTGGGGGAATGGGCAGAGTCTTCCAAAAGAGAGGCCAGGGGGTGCAAGTCTCTTTCCATCAGCACCATGTATATCGGAAAGAAGGTTGAATTTAAGTAGACTGGGACAGGAGTGGCCGGGAGAGACACTTCATTCATTTTAATAATGTTTCACCTGCTTCAGACTCTGAAAGTTGGCTGGGCACTACATATAATAAGGCACATATCACTGTGCTCTATAAATGTGTGTGTTTTTTTTTCTTTAATTAGTGGTAAGGCTGCGGTAAGACTTTGTAAACTGTCCCTTAGTTTCGTATAGAGTGGAAAAGGGTTATATTTGTGAAGTTTTAAATGCTGTTGAGGAGATTTCTCTTCTTTGTCTATGTTGGAAGAATGTCTGCTTACATCTTACTCTGTCCAGCAAATTTCTTTGTTTAAATTGTAAATGTTTATTTCTTCTGTACCTGCGATGGCTGAAAAAGTTAAAGCTGAACTCCAGAGAAAGGAAAATGGGGCTGCCCTTGCACCGCTAAGGGTTAAATGATGTTTATCTCTAGGGGCTACAACCCCGATCGATACCTGAAACTCTGCTCCGGCAGGCTTCCTTCAGGCTGTAGGACTCTGCAGTCTTCTTCCCCCTGCGCTTCGGCAGTCACAGGTCCTTTGTCCTCCAGATGTGAAAGCACCAAGAGACCACTGCTGGAGAATAGGGAAGTAGAGAAGAGCCCTGGCTGTCAGAAAAGGGGTGGGCTGGGTAGCCCTCTTCATTGGAGCTTTTTTCCTGGAGATAAACCTTAAGGGTTAAACAGTTGGTAATTACAGAAAGGCATATAGAGCAAAAAATATTACACGTTTTAAGCCTTCCCCACTCTAATAAAAATGTGTTTCGTTTTTGTTGTGCAGAGGGCTGTGCGTTGACTTGCTGCATTCTACTCATCAGCCTAAAGGATGTCATCGCCTATGTTTACACCACAGATCAGTAAGTAATATTATGGTGTATCTTCTTTTAGTACCGTATTTATCGTGTATAACACGCGCCGGCGTAAAACATGCATCCCAAGTTTAGGAGGGAAGTTTAAGGAAAAAAACTTACATTTAAATGCCCATCAATGCAGCCTTATCAGTGTCATTTGCAGCCTTGCATTGCAGCCTTGTCAGTCAATTGCAGCCTTCAATTGCAGCCTTGTCAGTCATTTGCAGCCTTGTCAGTCATTCGCAGCCTTGTCAGTCCATTGCAGCCATGTCAGTCCATTGCAGCCATGTCAGTCCATTGCAGCCATGTCAGTCCATTGCAGCCATGTCAGTCCATTGCAGCCATGTCAGTCCATTGCAGCCATGTCAGTCCATTGCAGCCATGTCAGTCATTTGCAGCCATGTCAGTCATTTGCAGCCATGTCAGTCCATTGCAGCCATGTCAGTCCATTGCAGCCATGTCAGTCCATTGCAGCCATGTCAGTCCATTGCAGCCATGTCAGTCATTCGCAGCCTTGTCAGTCCATTGCAGCCATGTCAGTCCATTGCAGCCATGTCAGTCCATTGCAGCCATGTCAGTCCATTGCAGCCATGTCAGTCCATTGCAGCCATGTCAGTCATTTGCAGCCATGTCAGTCATTTGCAACCATGTCAGTCCATTGCAACCATGTCAGTCCATTGCAACCATGTCAGTCCATTGCAGCTTTGTCAGTCCATTGCAGCCTGGTCAGTGTGTTTGTCATTTAAAAATGGCGCCACCGAGATACAGAGTGGATGCCCTGTGTATCTCGGCGGCGCTCGGTAGTTCTCGACGGCTTTCGGGTATTTTCGGCCGCACTCCACCGTTCTTGGCTATTTTTGGCCATTCTCGGCTATTTTCGGCCACACTCGGCCGTTCTCGGCGGCTTTCGGCTTTCCGAAAGCTGTCGAGAACGGCCGAGTGTGGCTGAAAATAGCCGAGAGCGGCCGAAGATAACCGAGAACGGTTGAAAATACCCGGAAGCCGCAGAGAACGGCAGAAACGGGTAGCAACAGCGGGGGATCGGCGCATAACACGCATCCCCGATTTCCCCGATTTTAGGGGGAAAAAAGTGCATGTTATACGCCGATAAATATGGTATTTACCTCTTTTTGTGCACTTCATTCACATTTGTTACCCCAGGGTAGCTAACAGACTGTTCAAACAAATATCCACTGCCCACATCTATAACTGGCCTTCACAACACATGGAAAGGTGGTACATATCAAACAAAACCAAGGAAAATTTCGAGCTCAACTTTCCGACCAGCCTGCAACCAATCAAATTCTCCTGTCTAACAGTCTGCGTTAATAACAGGGGTATAGTTTACACCCATTTGCAAATACGTGTGTAAGCTGCAGAGCCACTTCACGGCACCCCAGTACCCAGTAAATAGATCACCGAATAGTAAATAACAGATAAGGACAGGAAAGTATCTAGTATTTTTCTGTTAAACAACGTTCAGTCTTGATTAGTGTATTTCCTACAAATGACTGTTTCATTAAGCAGTGTGTTTACAAAAGACCACTTGAAGACAATAGGACAATTGGATAGTTTTAGATGTTTGTCTATGTAAAATATACTGGCATACACAGTAAGTCAAACAAAACCATAGAACATTCCCAGCTAAACTAATCAACCAGCCTGAAACCAACTGAATCATCCTGTCTAACAGTTTACTTTAAAAACATTGGTTTAGTTAGCACTATTTGAAAATGCGTAAGCTGCAGAGCCACTTCACAGCACCACAGTATTAACTGTATACATTTCAGGGAGCCTCCACAGTGGAAGCACTATCTGGCACTATCAAAGGTACCAGACTCTGGTGCCAATTTCCAGTAGTTTTCAGTAGAGTTCTCCCTATATTTTTAACAGAATGCATGACAGACTCACTCAGCTTGAAGAATAGGGTCTAAGGCTCAGTTCACATATATGCAGTGCGGGAAAACGTAGCGAATCCTGTGCATTTCCCGCACTACATTGAAATCACACAGTGTTCATTCAAACTGCAGGGGATGTCAGTGCTGGCTTAACGGCACCCCCAAACAGTTTGCAAAATGTAGTGCGATTGAAAGAATTAGATCTCAGGTGTGCACACTCATGTGATCTGATTTCACTGTGGGGAAAAAATGGATCCCTCACCTTTTTTGTGTGGATTTGGTGCGCTTTGAGCCATACAAATGAATGGCTCAAATTGTACTGCACAGAAATTGCATGTGATTTGAATAGGAATACGGTGCGATTCCTGTCCAAATCACATATGGTGTCCCGTACCGCATATATGTGAACCCGCTATGAATATGTGAATATGTTTTTTTTAAATAAACATGTCATACTTACCTGCTCTGTGCTCTGTGCAATGCTTTTGCACAGAGCAGCCCTGATCCACTTCTTCTGGTGTCCCCCGCCATCACTCCAGACCCCTCCTCTTCGGCAAGTGCCCCCACGGAAAGTCCCTTACCATGGGGGTACCCATGCGGGCTCGGTTCTGCCTCCCCACTCCCTTGTCACAAGGAGAGAACGACAATAGAAATACAGTGTTTTTCAGCTGAAACATTTCCATTAAAGTGGAGGAATTGAGCTGAGAATACCAGCACAGTGATAATTATTGAGTCGATTAGCTGCCAGTGTTACTAGTATGTTTTCTATTCAATTTTTACTCCTCTGTTGTTAATTCAGGAGGTTCCTAGTGGAACAGATTCCTCCATCTATGCTGAAATGTGTGGATGGAAGAATCTCCCACTTTTTCCATCTGACCATAGAAAATCTGCAGATAATCTGTAGGTGTATGGCCAGTGTAAGTTATCCAATGAAAACAGAGGATTTCATTAGCAGGACAAAGTGCACCAAGGTCAGGCCTCCTGGGAATGTCTCGGCCTCGGCTCCTCTCTCGGTCATCATTTGATCAAACCTTACTTTTTTTTCTCTTCAAGGGGAATTGTGGAACTGGTCAGCTATGTTCTCCCTGTGTACGCTGGGTCTCACTTATTCGATGGATGCGTGGTAAGAGTTTTATATACCTACCTAAATGAAAACTACCTTTAACCTTAAAACCAATCTGTGGTAGTTTGCAAAGTGGCTACTACATTTTCTTATATCTCTCAGACCATGTCTCCTAGAGTGTCAGGAATGAAAAGGAACCAACGTGTGACTCAAAGAAAATCCCACTAAAGTGCTATTTAGATTTAAATTGTTCCTTTTAACAAACCCCCACTGTAGGTTTTAAAGAACAATGGTTATCTCTATGTGAGCTTTTACTATTTTTGTGGTGTATATGGCTTTAACAGTCCCTGAGATGTAAAAAATTCTAACATAAATGATGATGCCTCCTCAGCCACTGCAGGTGACATTGGATCATACACACATAGATGAAACCTTGTATCCCCGGTCCCCATCAATCACTCGCCTACGTTTTCAGTTTATTTTTATATGATAATTGCGTGGTTATGCAACACTGTACCCATATGAATGTTGTATAGATTTTTTTTAACACAAATAGAGCTTTCTTTTGGTGGTATTTAATCACCACTGGGTTTTTCATTTTTTTTACTAAATAAAGACCGAAAATTTCGAAAAAACGTTTTCATAGTTTTTTTATAAAATCTTGCAAACAGGTAATTTTTCTTTTTCACTGATATGTGCTGATGAGGCTGCACTGATGAGGCTGCACTGATAGGTGACACTGATGGGCACTGATAGGTGACACTGATGAGGAGGCACTGGTGGTCACTGATTGGCAGCACTGGTGGGCACTGTTGGGACTGCACTGATAATCAGGACACTGATCATCGGTGCCCTGATTATCATTGTAAATGTCCCTTTTACACAAGTCGGTTATCGGCTCTCTTCTCCCCCCCATGCTAACAGCATGAAGAAAGGAGTGCCAATAATCTGCTTCTGTTTACATCCACGATCAGCTGCGATTGGACACAGCTGATCACGTAGTAAAGAGCAGATGATTGCCTCTTTACCTCAATCTGTGATCAGCACTGGGTGCGATCACGGAAAGCAGTCATATGACGGCCTCCCAGAACTAGCCATCCGCATTGTAGCCATCATTCGGCTATAGCGTGGTCGGCAAGTGGTTAAACATGAATCTCCCTTTGGCCTTGTTCACACTTATGCTTAACAAATGCGCCATAGCATTAATGCGAATTGCTCAATGTGTTTGCATTAAGAACATTCTCCAAACGCTCTATGTGGTTTATTTTGTCTGTTGCGAACAAGGCAAAGCAAATGCGTGGCAAATGTGTGCCAGTTCGTTTATGGTGCATGACCATAGACCTGAATGGAAAGAGTTGAGATGCTTCAGCTTCTTCTAAACTGCACATGAAGCTTCAATTTTGAAACAATAAGACGCAACGCTAACGCATTATGTTTTGTTAATGTGAACAGCACTGTGTACTGTCCATATTATCAAGGGCATAGGAGTTTGAGAAGCAGTAAAAAAGCACCTCAAACTCCTGCTTTCAATGCCAGTGTGAACAGGGCCTTTCAGCGGTTAGAAAATACTATGTACTGAAGACCTGGAGCTGCTGGAACTTAAACAACTCCTTCTGCGTTATTTACGAAAGGCAAATCCACTTTGCATTGCAAGTGCACTTGAAAGTGCAATGAAAGTGCATTTGGAAGTGCAGTCTTTCTAAATCTAAGGGGTAGATCTGAAATGAGTGGAAGCTCTGCTGATTTTATCATCCAATCATGTGAAACCTAAAATGCTGTTTTTTATTTTCCATGCCTGTCCCCCTTGAATCTACAGCGACTTTACTTCCAAGTGCACTTTCAGTGCACTTTCAAGTGAACTTGCAGTGCAAAGTGGACTTGCCTTTAGTAAATAACCCCCCTTGTCTCCATCTCCACAAAAAGTAGCCAATTCTTTTTTTGGAGAATGCATAATGGGTTTTCTTTTTTTTTTCTAGGCAACATGCGGTGGAATCCTCCGTGGCACTGGAAAACAGAAGATCGGTGCCATCTTTCACGCTGTTGGTTATTATGTCATCTGTCTTCCGGTGGCTGTCTCGCTGATGTTTGCAGCCAAGATTGGCATAATCGGTAGGTTTTTACCTTTCCATACATCTTACAATAAGGTTATACAGTCAAACAAAAGATCCCACATTTGTAGCAGCTACAGGTAAAGAAAATGAACAGTTCTAAAGGATAACACCAAGCTGTGCTTCAGTATCACAAACAACCATTTTGTACACAAAGATGAATGTTTATAAAACAGTTAATCTGACATTCACCAATTGTTCACTACAGGTGAATCTTCCTGGTGCATATGTATTAAATAACAGTGACTGGTCTGACTAGACGACTAGACCAGATAAGACCAGACTCCCTGCCCCTGACAGGGTCAGCCAAGAGGACATGGCCCCAAGGGACAGGATCCACCAGACCCATGTTCACTGCACCCCCCCCCCCTTCCCTCCCCTCCCTGTACCTCCTCCCCTGTACCTCTTTGCCCTTGTACACACGGTCGGAGATTCCATCGGAATGTTTCTTATCGGAGCGTTTTGTCGGATATTCCGACTGTGTGTGGGTTGCATCGGACTGTTTCTGTCGGAATATCCGTCAGACCAACTTTTCCAACTTGCCAGAAATATTTTCCGACAAACAAAATGCTCTGATCGGACATACTCCGAACATGTGTAGCCTACTCCGACGGACAAAGTGCCACGCATACTCAGATCAAATTCCTAGACCAAAGCTATTGGCTACTAGCCTGAACGTAATCCCATTGTAACGAAATAATGTCATCACGTTATGTACAATCGGATTTTCCGACAACTTAGTCCGACCGTGTGTATGCAACATCCCTTCCGGACCTGGTCCGGAATTAATCCGTCGGAGTAACTCTGACGGATTTGATTGTCGGAATCTCCGACCGTGTGTACAAGGGTTTACTCTTCACTATCCTCCTTTTTCCTTATTCTCTGCTCTTTTCTCTCTTAGTGATTCTAGATTGCAGATGGCAATAGAGAACTATATGCGAATGTTTTAATGTATATCTGTGACATCTGATGTCTTATTCTTGTACTGTGATCCTTGTGGATCGGTTTTCTCTGTCATAAATAAAAAAATAAAATAAAAATATCAGTGATATCAGTGACTGACTCACCACTAGTGAATATTTGGTCAAAGTCACGTTCACGACTTTATACATATGCCCACTAATGTGTCCAACCAAATACATTGTCAAACTATTTCACCATTGAGGAAAGGTATATTTCTCCATGTTTCCTGACATATGTTAGAAATTAAAGGTTTTCTGACAGGCTCCATGGCAGCATAGGTTTGGGTTGCCCCACTCTACCCCAAAGGACCACACTCATAAATTTTCAGACTGAGCCAGAGGCTGCGTTCCTTTTTTCTCCTTCTCATCTCCTATCTTATGGGTACCTGGTTGTTCCTCTTCTGATAGAAAGATCCAGCTTTGGTCTTGTATGGTTTGACCCTCCGGACAAGCACTTCAGGCTATGTTGGACAATCAGTCACCTTTAAGCCTCTGACTGTGGCAGGAGGAATCCTTTGCGCCAGTAACAACAGGCATGTTCCACTAGCCAATATGGTTCTTGCCGTCTCTAGGGACGGAAATTCCAATTCCAGCAGATGTGATTTTAAGAGGAGTACTATTGCTCAGAGGGATGCATATTTCCAACTCCCAGAGCTGTCTTCTCTGACATACCTCTGTTTCTACATGGGTCAAGAGGTTATGCAACATACATGTCTGCTGGTTGGGTTCTCCATCCACTCCTCCTCTAGACAGGGATCCTTGTCAAGAATACGGAGAGAGTTCTCCCCATCCCTATATTGAGGTGTGCTCAATGGAAATGGCCTCCTGTCCTGAGAGGTTTTTTTCCCCAATGTTGATTATGCACCCAGTTATTCATGTCTCACAAACAGGCAGATGAAGCCTTGGGTGCTAGCAGAGTAATAAACCTTCTGTGCTGCTGAGTTATTGTCAGTGGAACTCCCTGGTTGGGAAGTTGTTTTGAACATTCTGTTTTTTTTGGCCAGCTCTTTTATGCTCCTTTTGCCCTTTGTCACCTGACAGCAGGCTTTTTAGTCTCCAGTGAGGCTGAACAACGGTCACAATGGTGTCCTACATCAGGGACAGGTCAGAAGCTGCATTATAAAATTTCTCTATCATCTCCTTTGAGTCTACATTCACAACTTCTTGGGAAGAATCCACATTCTGTAGCCCAGTTGGGCAACAAGTGGTTCCTACATCCAGGTTCCTCCAAGTGGATTTCATCTCCGGACAAGATGTCAGAGTTGGATCTGCTAGCATCTCCTTACTGTTACAAGCTGGAAATATTTTCACTAGGGGCCTGGGCCAAGCCCTGGGTGCAGATGCTGTGACTGTTCTGCCTACCAGGCCTTTATTCAGTTACTTGTGTTTATGTGCTTAAATGACATGTTGGTTTTCTTGATGTACACCAAGATAGTTATGCAGAGCGCAGGTGCCACTTACTGTTCCCTTTCTGGTATAGCTTGCTGTTTTGCATAGTTACATATTGTATTCTCCTAGAATGTGTTAAAGTTCTTAGGAGCCAGTGCGTTATGGGAGAATTCTTTTAGAGGAATTGGGTCAGCCACTATTTTAGGAATCTACATCAAGACATTAAGGCTGTTTCTCCAATCTCTCGCTATCATCTCTTAGCGAGCTTAAACACTTGCCGACCACCTCACGCATATATAGGTCAGCAAAGAGGTTCGTTCACATGAAATGTCATACTCATACCCTGGCTCCTTTAAGAGCCATTGCAGGCGCGTTCCATCCCCCCACAGTTAGAAACACACAGGAGGGAATGCATTTAACCCCTTGATTGCCCCCTTGTGTTAACCACATTCCCTGCCAGTGACATTTACACAGTAATCAGTGCATTTTATAGCACTGATCGCTGTATAAATGTCAATGGTCCCAAAAATGTGTCAAGTGTGCGATCTATCTGCAGCAGTGTCACAGCCCAACAAAAAATCGCAGATCACCGTCAATACTAGTAAAAAAATAATAAAAATGCCATAATTCTAAATAAATCTTCCGGGGCTGAAGTGGTTAAAAACTTGGTCCTTGTTATCCCATTCTGTGTTATAGAGCATTATTTCTTTATTATATGGCATATTGTATTGATTGATGTTTGTTTTATCATTTTGTAGTTTCACCTGGCTTGTTCTAATAAATTTAAGATAAAAGAAATATGGTATATGAAGTTTGAGGGGGAAGGTTTAGCTCTTGGTCCTATAGACAGAACAGTGACAGATCAGGAAAAGTCTCACAAGCCATATGCTTTCCCTCCAGTCCGATCCATATACAGTTTTGTGGGGGTCTGTTGCTAAAGACTGTGGCAATTATTGCAATAATTCCTCATTGGTCAAACAGGCCTTGGTTTCTGCCTTTGATACCGGGTTATCAGATTTAAGTCCTTTCTCTTGCATTACATTTTCTGTAGCAGAGTGTAAAGCCCCGTACACACGAGCGGACTTTTCAACATCCAAAGTCCGACGGACTGAGTCCGTCAGACTATTCGATCGTGCGTGGGCTGCAACGGACTTTTGACTCGCCAAAGTCCGAAGGACTTTAGAATATGGAACATGAATATAAAGGGGTGGGTCCTGTGCAAATCGTGCCACTCAAATAAAATACACAAATTCAAAATAATATAAATATGTGCATACATACAATGCCGTGAAAATTTTTTTTAATATAGTCCAAAAAACAGCACGCATAAAAATATATAAAAAATATATAAAAAAATGGAAAAAAGGTTTAATGATAGAACAATAATAAAATGTCCGCTACTCAAGGCTCCCAGAACTCTCACCTTTAAACGAAGTGAATAAGCAAATCAAACAAACTCCAGGATTCTCTTATTTCATTCATAAATAATAAATAATAGCCATCAGGAAATCCAAAGGAGGGATGCAATGATACAATTCCGCCACTAGAGGGCCAGTCCCAGCTTCCAGAATAGGTGAAATGGATCTTCACTTCTATTTCACAGTGTATGGCTCAAAATAAGAGAGAGGAGGGGGAGAGAGAGAAACAGGAGACTTCCATAGTGTAGTAGTTTAAAAAACGGCAGGTAGATTTATTAAAAAGCAGTAAAGACTCTCACATTTTAAT